>NW_025939263.1:0-103011 GCF_000764305.2 Hyalella azteca | reverse complement strand
CTAGGAGGCTAGGAGCATGCTTGCTCTAATAGGACTAGGAGCAGAACAGCCGCTTGCTCCAATAGGAGCGGGACAGACGCACGCTTCAATATGAGTGAACTGCCACTGCTGCCGGCCCGCTTGTATAGGAGCCTTCCCACTCCCCCCTGCTTTTAAACTGAGTGGTGCTGGAGAGCTCTAGCCATCATGGTGGAATGTGGATCTAAATGATCAACCATTTCCTAGAATTCACCATGCTAATTATGCAATTATTGCATCTGCATGCTAATGCTGGTATCCATGATACTGTGCTGATCACTACTATGCTAGGTCAGCTAGGACTCAAAAAACAAAATTGAACTTGAGGAAGAGGCTAAAAAAAGTCTCTTCCTTGCCACTAATATGTACTATGCGGCTGCGGTGTGCCAGCATCAGTTCTAGAATTTCACCATGGACTTAATTTCTCATTTACTTAAATAATTAAACGTATCTTTTAATGATTTAAGACCATTAAGGAACAAGATTATCTTTAGATTTTTTAGATTTAGATCATTAATGGAGTAAAGGGACACACTTCTTAGTTATTAAACATATTGTTTAATGCAAACTAGCTAGTACCTACTTGATACTTTCATATAGGTACTGATAATACCTAGTACTTAGGCCCAGCAGTGATTAGCATTTAGCACATTCCACTATGCAGAGAGTGGATCAGTGGATGAATATTGCAAGATCTTTGGCGACACTTCAGTAGCAAAATTTATGCATTCAGAAGATCTTGCTGACACATTTAGATTGAAATTCTTGCATTTAATATATTTGTCAGTCTGCGGCCAACTATTTAAAAAAAGTAAGGTTTCCGATATGTTGGATGGATCAGCATGCAGTGAAGCTTGTCCAGAAATCAGTTGCGATGAGTTCCCGCCAAAAAAATGTAAACATCAAGCTTACGATTACATAGTTGCGGTCACATTAGAGCGATCAGACAAAATTATCACATGTTCCGTTGACACTTGCTGTACAATCGGACTGTTTTTAGGGTAAAATTAATTATTTGGGGTAATATGTGCATGCCACCTTGTTAATAAGTTTGTGGCTTCACTGGCTTGTAAATAGTTTTTCAATACTCAGCGTAAATGGCTTTTCATTAAAAATTACCCGGCGACGCTTAGGGCTTAAAAACCCATATATTGGCAAGTGGCGACGCTGCATCCACCCTCTGCACCCTGGAGCACATTCAATTATTGGAGCCAAACTTAGAAGTTCATAGTTCATGATAGTTGTTAATAGCAAACGAGAGTTTTTAAGAAATCAGTAAATTTTTAGTTTGATAGCCTAATTAGGTAGTTCAAAATTTAATTCAAAATCTATGTAGGTACCTATGATAAAGCTGGCTGCTGGTACGGTAAAGGCCTACACAATACTTTACTGGTCTACTAACAGGACCCAAAAAGGAATAGTCTGAGAATTTTCCTTTTAGGGCCCTATTCAGCCATATTTAAAACATTGGGGAAACTTACGCTTACCTCTTTCAAAGGCATTGGCGAGTCTATGTTCTTCTAGTAGCTCCTGGTCCCGGACCCATTCCATTTCATTTGCAGTCTTTCAGAGTATTTTTTAAATTTCAAGGTTGAGGTTAAAGAATATTGAGGTATATCTAATATTTCTGTAAAACACATGAACACTATCACACTAACATTATGAAATTTAGAACAAAGTATCTGGAAAGGTGCAGGCACAGCGCCGCAGCCCAGGTCTCATAGTTTGACCAGAGTCTTGGAATTTCAGCAACTTCTGGTCAAATTAACGATCAATACTTGGTAATAAATTATTACCAAGTATACCAAGTATGGAATTCTAATAGCTATTGACTGTTCATATATTATTCCCGATACACCTACACCAGTTTTTCGATACAACATTATTTGAGGCAAAAAAATGAACTTCTTATAGGCTTAAAACACGTATGGGTATGCTAAGTTTCTATAAGGTAAAATTCACTTGGAAATGTTAGGAGTCATTTATTCATGTTTTAACTGAATTTTGTCTAAGGCAAAAGAACCAATCCGCCGAGATCTTTGTCATTTGGCAAGCAAAATTTACTATCGTTTTCATTGCCTCGTGTACGAATGCATTCGAGATGGTTTAGGCATCCGCAAACATAGAATGAAATGAATATCATGTCACTTTTTAACCTTTTAACAGAGATTTTAAGCAATAGGTATAATTTCTCAGATGATGTTTCCTTCTTTGTTTTACATGAACTGTTGAAAAATATGAGATGGTCACCAAAATTAACCTTTAGTGCTTGCATAAGTGTAAGGTTCACTTTAAAACAACAAGAAAAGCTGAAAATTTCGGTATCGGACCGAAAATTAACGATGAACAGGACTAATTTTCCAGACGTGGGCCAGAAAATGCAGACTCTCATTTGCAAAGACTCATTCACTCGGGAAAAAAGAAATTTGCCGAGTGAAACTAAAATGGTTTTGTCACCCTTGTCGTCTCGAATTCGAAACGGCCCACAGATCCTAAAAGTTAGAACCAAATCACCGCACTGACAATGTCAATTGTCAATTGTCAGTGCAATGACAGTTCAACCACATCACTAACAAAATCGCGTTTGCATTTTTGCTAAGGGATTCAATCCAACTTTCGATTGTTATAGATATTTTTAGGCTCCATATTCGAGAGATTCGTCAGAGGAACAGGAACAACTTTCCCATTCTACCTCACAAATGACGTTGGAACACTTTTAGGGCAGGGTGGCCCAGTGGTTCAAGTTCAGAGTACCAAGATTGGCGCAGAGAGGCGCGGGTTCGATCTCAGCTCTGTGCGTCAGTTCTGGTCAGAATCGGCAAGGAGGCCGGGCGGTTATAAGCACGGCAGAATTGTAGCAGTGAGTGGCGAGTTCGAGACTGCAAAATGCTGTGAATGTCCTGCGATGTTAAGAAACAGCGACAGGCCTACGGCATAAAAAAAGCTGAAACCGCTATTATTATTTATACCAACGTAGCGAACTTTATCAAATCGAGTGCCACGGCTCATCCGTGCGTCTGTATTATTCGACCGGAGTTTAGAAGCTCTATTTTTCAGCCGAGCGAGTTTTCCCAACCAATCTGGTTGTTCCTTCAATACATTGCGAATAATTGGTTTTCACAAAATATGCTGCAGTATAATGGACAACCAATGCATTTATAATTGGTTTTGGTGGGGAGCACCGAAGAAAAAAAAACAAGACAAGTTAGGTGGATTTGTCAAGTGAAGCATTTGTAATTAAAAAACGAATAAACTCTAACTATACAATATTTATTCAGTCAGTTTTAACTCTAAAACTAGGAAGGCGACATGCTGCTTGGTGAGACTTGTATTAATCTGTCTATTGCCAGTAATCTCATTGATTTTGATATTATGCAGACAATGCAGCAACATATTCGCAAAAAACGCGAAAGTCGAAAAATCCTAAAAACCTACTTAGAAAGATAACTGAAATTTTACAAAATAAGACTTGCAGACAAAATATTTTGCACTAGATACCAAACAAATAGTTTATCAGCTGTTCATTCCGCATCATACTTAGAACTATTTATTCGAAGTGCAGTCAATACTCTGACATTTTCTCCAATATTCAATAACAATAAGTTAATATTTCTTCGATTTAAACCAATATTCTTATGTGAACCAAAATAAATATATTCATTAAGAAAGAGATGTTATTGCCGACAATCATCGCTAGCTTATCAAATAGCTTAATTTGTCAAGTGTTGCGTGAATGTCACCGTGAGGATATATAGAATAAGAAGGATACAATAGAGAGAACAATGAGGAGACAATAAGAGTATTATGAGGATATAAGCTTCCATTGCTCGCATTTGAACACATAATATAATAATAATTATTAAATATCGGTTTAAGCGTTTATTAGGTCGTAAGACTGTCGCCAATTCTTAACATCGCAGAACATTCATAGCTTGTTCCGGTCTCGAACTCGCAACGCACTGCTACAATTCGGCTGTGCCTAACCGCCCGGCCTCCTTGCCGATTCTGACCAGAAACTGGCGCACAGAGCTGGGATCGAACCCGCGCCTCTCTGCGCCAATCTTAGTACTCTGAACTGTAACCACTGGGCCACCCTGCCATGATTCCACAAGTGGTCCACACACAAGGACCACTTGTGTAGTGAAGTGGTCCACACACAAGGACCACTTGTGTAGTGAAGTGGTCCACGCACAAGGACCACTTCACTAACTGTATGCCAGTACTTCATGACAAGCAGCAAGTGCGATCTTGCAGTTGAAAAAAATAATACACGTTTAAAAATTACTTTTTAAAGACAACACTTCCAAAAAATCCAGTGTCTCCAATCTTACAGATGTACAATGAATTTCTCATCTAATTTTCGAATATTAAAAAAATTAATTTTTCAATTTTCTAATATATAATTTTTTTAATATATACATTTTTTTAAAATTATTTATTCTATTAATTGATTTATGCATTGCCTCTGACTTCAATCAAGTGTGCAAAATTTCTGATCAATTTGACAGGTAAAAGTGTGTCAAATATCATTTATAAGATTTGTAGCTGACAAAATTATTTTTTCAATTTTTTTAATATTGAAAAAAAAATTTTGTTTAATTTTTAAAATCATTTATTTTGACATTTGATTCATGCAGTGTCTCCAACTTTCCAACTACTTCCTAACTTCCCTCCCAACTTCCATCCAACTACTCATCCTATCGACAGATCGATAGGATGAGTAGAAGTGTGTTAAATTTCGATTACAAGATTTGTAGCAGACAGACAGACAAACAAACAAGAAGTGAAGTTAAAGAGAAGTGTTGTAATAATTAAAAGGCCCTCATTTCCCATGTGCATATACTTATGCAATGCTAATATTGAAAATACCGGATATTGGAAATAGCGGATAACTTGCACGTTTTCATAGCGTCCTCACAAAAAGACCATTTGCCACGTACGAAGGAGACTGACGACGTCCAATTTAAGTACAAACTTTAGTACAGCAGCCATAATAAAATCGTACGGTAAAATACAATATCTATCCGACATCACATTGTCAATTACAACACTATTTTTAATAGATGAAAATGATTCCAAATTTGTGGTTCGCATAGATGCATAGTTTGCATCTACTCCTGCGTTTACGGGGAAATGATTGAAATCATATTTACAGTAAACGTGAAATATATGGTCATATTCAACATTCCTTACGACGATAAAAATTATACTTAAGATGAAAACAATGTAGAGTAGTTCTTCCATTAACAATGTACTATTCATATTACTGCAGGAGACATTCCCACAACAAATCATCCCGCCATACGCGTAGATATGAGAAGAGGCAGTTTAGCATCCATGCCTCAAGTAGAATACAATTTATCAGGGAGGGGCGTGAGGTTTGTGCAATGATAAGCGTTAGCTTCTGTATTCTATGGTTTCAGGCGCCAGCCTGAGCAGGTAACCAGCACGCTGGCAACCTGCTTTCACTGTGTGCATACCCTTACTCTGTGATACCAAAAAGCATAGATACGAAGAACAGTGGGTTGCTCCATCGGTCCCTTTGTTCATCAATAGTCGCTGCTCCTTAATTATTGGGTCGTGAATTGTCATTGCATATACAAACATTTGAGCTGTTGATAAAATGCTCAAATTTGCTCAAAACATCCTCATGGTAATTTGTGGTGGGGAATTTCACATAATTTTTAGTTATCAGCAATAGAATTGGAGCTGCTTTCAAAAGTGTTTCATTCTATTGATAGTGAGGAAGTTATTTTCCAACTGGAAAAAATTCCTTTGTAATTACTGCTTTATTTTGTGTTTATCATATTTCTATTCAACTTCAAACGGTCACTATCACAATTAACATGATTTTTTTAAATAACAATTCCAACTTCGAAGACATGACATTATTTCCGAAATTAAATGTACAGATATGATATATTTTCATAATTCATTGGAACTATCCAATATTAGAATTCGTAATGCAATGGAAGAACTTCATTGCAATGGAACACTCCAATTTAAAGCTCATCCTATTTTCTTCTAGGAAATCTTTCATGGGAGTAGTGATTCTAAACAACCCATGAGGCCAGCGTCAAGAGCTTGTCTTGGATGTAATTGCATGTTGATTAAAAGCTGAGACACTGGACTGATCGATGGCCGAAATAAACAACAGCGCATTCTTTCGGTCCTTGTCTATATTCATGTGATTCTTGATTTAAAGTCGTCTGCTTCTGCGACTTTGGGCCATCAGCCCTCTATATTATAATAGTTTCCCTTTCTAGTCAATTTATTCCTCTACTTCCATATGTTTTCATATTGCGTCTATGTTGACGAATATTTAATTATATGCCTAAATTCCTTTAATACTGTGTTTAAAGCCATTTTCTCTAGGGCACCCGCTCTTTTATTTTTATATTCATGTTCTAATTCCTATTTCTGGGTGATAATGATGCTTTCATAAAATATTAATTTTTTGTACTCAAGTATATAAAAATGAAAAATAAATAAATATTTTATGTTAGTTTAGTTTAAGTTTATACTCAATTCGAAGTCAATTATAGGTTTACAGTCACTTATCTCATGCCAATATTCATTTACTTCCTTGTATTTCTCTACTTCTAATTCCATTTTTTTCAATGTCCAAATTTATTTGCTGCAACTTTGATATCAATTTTCTTCCTTATTATGTTGGTGTCTGTAAGATTTCGTTTCTATGCATCGTTGTTTGATATTTTCATACTTCAGTGTTTGCATCATTTGAGTTATTGTTTAGATTTATTTGCATTCATAGTCATATTTAATAGGTCTAAATTAACTGCAGGACATCTTTTGCCTTCATATTTAAATGGCTCGATGATCACGCTGCTACCGACTGCTATTAAATTTTGTAGTGGATCATATTTTTTCTAAGTTCATGATGAGCACAACACTCTTATATACGCACAATATTTGCTTGTCCGAATTTAATGTCTACTTTCTGAATGTATCGTAACCTAAGAAGGACTCAGGGGTAACTTCAAAAAATTAAACACTCAAATCAAGAAGTGTTGAGAGTCACATTTTTATTTATCGATATCGCTGAGGGGCGATAAATTTTCTCTGATCCCAGATAAAATTTCATGTGAGAGGATTCGTATGACAGGTGTCAGACGATTTTTCGTACCCGAAGAGCAATATTAATAAAATTATTTTATCGCTCAACCTTAAATAAGGATTTGTTGGTATGGAAGACACTACTGAATAATCAATCGGAAAGAAAGGCAAGGTAAAATCCCATCTAATTTCTTCAAGAACCAAAAGTTGGTTTGTGAATAACAAGCTTGAATTCGACAAATATCAAATTATACCCAAGGAGTGAATTTTCCCTCTATTAAAATACTTGTTATAAATAAAACATAAAATTTCTAAAAAATAACTAGGGAGTTTGGAATAGGGCAACATGGGGCAGCGCGCCCCCCATTTTTTAAAACTAAATTTTGATGAAGTTTTAATTGATACGAGGTGGTTCTTTGTTTTGTTTAAAGGTACAACTAATGAGGAATGTACGAGGTGAATTAGAAGCCTATAGAGTTATTCAATTTTTAATGAAACACCATTTTGTACAAAGTGTCAAAATGGGCCCATAGCCGCAACCCCTGGGGCAATGAACCCGTGGGCTTGGGGCAAGGCGCCCACCCCTGGTCCATTTACCAAAATTGCATATTTTTCGTTTAAAAATTATAAAACAACACATTACAGTTAAAAATAAGAAAAATGTAATAAAAATATGACATTCATTCATATATTAACAACTCAAAAAATCATATCCTAAACTTGAAAAAATATACTCATGGTTTAAAAAATTTTTCACTGACGTGAAGAAAAATATTTCATTGACATAAAAATATAAATCAATGACTTGAAAAATATATCCTTGTGATAAAAAATTCGTCCTTGACATGAAAAAATGTATCCTTGACTAGGAAAAATATATTTAGTTAATCAGAAAAAAACTTCCTTCCAGTTTCGTCCATAATCCAGATATTATGTGCAGTGAATTCGTACCTATTCGTGATTTCAGCCATAAAAACTCATCAATTTTTGGCTCATTGGTGTTGACTGAAATCAATTTTTGGCAATAAATCTATAAGGGGTCATAAATACGCATAACTAGAAACTAAACCGGCTGCCTTGAGGCGGCAAATAAAAAAATCATGCAACATGAAGTGTAATTTGAAATTCAAAAAGCTAGTCATAGTTTTGAAAAGGAGATTAATTGAGACAAACCCAATGATGTATAAAACAAGACTTCACCATGGGCGCTTCGCCCCGTGACACGCGTGGGCCCGTTGCCCCACTAGGTATCATTTGAATTTATATCGTGTCAACATTTTATTTTGAAAGTTAATAGTCTAAACTTGATCTCAAAATTATCCCTATAAATATTACTTTCAAAATATAATTCACAGTAATTTCAAAAGCTTCATCTACAGTAATCGAAAAGAATTTTGTTTAGCAGCAAAAAATTTTTATTTTGGCCAAAACAGTTATTCACAAATAACTTAATAACGCAAACACTTAGCAAAACGTACATCCGTACACTTCAACCTAGTGAAACTGTCGACCGGCGGTAGAGAACACGGACCAATATCTGCCATACTTAGCGAGAAACCCGCTANTGGCCTACGATAAGACGCCGATGATATTCAGCCAAGACTGGCCTACGATAAGACGCCGATGATATTCAGCCAAGACTGGCCTACGATAAGACGCCGATGATATTCAGCCAAGACTGGCCTACGATAAGACGCCGATGATATTCAGCCAAGACTGGCCTACGATAAGACGCCGATGATTTTCATTAAAGAGCTGTACTCTCCGGACCCGCGGTCCGGGCCTCTCACTCATGCTAGCATTATGATGACCCCTCATGATTATTACCCTCCATGTGAGGGCTGGTCTTCACCTAAGCCTCATCATTACTCACGATGCTGGTCAGTAATTCATGGATGAAAATAAAAGTGGACTTAATTCGCGTGGAATTTTTTTGCCCTTGACGTGTCAGTTTCTAGTCATGCTGCATCAGAGCTCGTAGCAGGAAAATTCGTCCAATACGTTATGAAATTTTTAACTTCATTTCCAAACAAACGTGCATTGAAAAGCTTAATTTGTTGATAAATTATTCGAATCGTTACATGCAAAAGATATTATCGGGGTCTTAATCGTTAGTCTATATATAATTTTCAACGTAACTGTGATAGCGTCTTAATCTTTTTCTCTAGTCGCTTCTAGACACCGCATTTAATGTTCACAAATCAATCGCGTGCATTAAAAACAATAAAACAATTTGACTTAATATCTTTCATGCATTGATATAATGATTGTTGTAATCAAAGGAACTTTAATGCAATGCACTTACACTTCAAATGAATAACGTATGCATTCTTTGCGAGTTTCGTTTGCCTTGAGCATTAAAAGTAAGAGTTAACCATTTCATTCCAAGACTACTCTACCTAAACTATTCCGATAATTTACAAAATTAAGAATCAACTTAGCAAAAGGATTGTATGAACAACGTTAGAATTGCTTTAATAACCGCTACAAAAGCGTTGTAGCACTTCAATTAGAAATTGCAAGCGCAACGAACGTTGCAGAGGCTCGTTTAGCCTCACTGCAAATAACTCAGCCTCGAGTCTCAGACTTCTAGCGCGGAATAACAGGGCTTGTAGTGATGCAATAACCGCTTTATAATGAAACTCGCACACATCTTGATGAAGAGCCGTCCATGCATGCGGCTGCTTGAGAGCGATAGCAGTGAACTGTCACGGCGTCCGAGACAATGAATTGGAAAACCGGCCTGAATTTCATGACATCAAGTTGCTTTCAGTAAATTAAAAAAAAGGAATTTTGTTGCTTCGAGTGTTAAATTATCTGCAAACTAACTAATTTAAGAAATATTTAAGAATATGTTTTTTGTTATTCTAAAATAATATTTATTGCTGTAGATTTCTTGTTAAGAGACTCGCCCACATCAGCCTTCGTATAAATAAATATTAATTTTAGTTGGAAGACACGATGCTATAAATATTCAGCATTTACTCAGTTTTATTCAGTGACATTAACAGCCTACACTATCCGTGGACACTCTTCACAAAAATAATATTCTTTCATCAGTGCTACGTGTTATAGTGGAAGTTTCCTATCGAATTTCGCTTATGACGTGAGCACAATTCTGGAGTTTAGTTCATTAAAGCAAGTAATAATTGATTCATTTGTGTTAAGCCAGTGAACTTCTGGTGTTTAGTTTGCTCAAGCAAATACGAAAGAATATTGTTAATTTTAAGCCAATTAACTGAACATAGTTTCAGTGTTGAGCTCACCGAAGCAATTAAGAGAAAATATCATCCGTGTTCAACTTCTGGTGTTGCGTTCATTAAACAAATTAGGAAAGAATATCATCAGTGTTCAACTTCTGGTGTTACGTTCATTAAACAAATTAAGAAAGAATATCATCAGTGTTCAACTTCTGGTGCTGCGTTTATTAAACAAATTAGGAAAGAATATCATCAGTGTTCAACTTCTGGTGTTGCGTTCATTAAACAAATTAAGAAAGAATATCATCAGTGTTCAACTTCCGGTGTTATGTTCATCAAACAAATTATTGAAGAATATCATCAGCCTTCAATCTTTTGTGTTACGTTCATTAAATAAATTATGAAAGAATATCATCAGTGTTCAACTTCGGGGTCATTTCACTAAAGTAATTACGAAAGAATATCAACAGTGCTGACAAGACGCATGAAGGCTCTAGAGATAAACTGCGGTCATATCCAGCCGAGCGAAGACTGTCTCGAATTCACGTACTTGATTATAAAATATTGGTAAGATCGAGAAAATTTTTGAACAAAATTTTTGATCGAGAAAATTTTTGAACATTAATAGGCAGAAGAAATGTTTTTTATTTATTTCTTTGATGTTTAGAGGTCAGATTGATTCGAATAGTTCAAATTATTAAAATAAATCAATATTTTAACTTTGTTTGTTATGAGCCGGTTTTTTTAAATTTAAAATGTTATGCTAGCTGAATCAATTATTAACGAGTTTTGTTATTTGGTAGTGATTATTTCAATTATCAAATGGTTTAGTATTAAAGTCCTCTCGGTTTTCTGTATCTGCCTTGCGACTTGAGCGTTCAACGATATACATTTGCTGGAAAACGCATAAAGAGTTCGAAAAATTCATTATGCCAGCGATGGTTGAAGCCAGATAATACTGACCATAGCAAAAATGTATTGTTCGTATTCATAAAATGTATTCATTCGTTGACTAGGTTTCTGTCAGCCATTATGTGATTTAATAAACTCAAAATTATTTTAAATTTATAATTTATTTAATATAAATATAAATTTTTTATTTTAAATTTTTAAATTTTATAAATTTATAAAAATTTAAATTTATATTAAAATGCCTTGCTGGTCCTGAATTTCTCGAGCTTTTTTTTCTTAAAACTCAACAATTGTTCTTTTCCTGAATTGTGCTCTTCTGTAAAAAATGCACGACTGTGCTTTTTTTGTGCAGAAAATTATACTCTTATAAATAATTTTGCAGAGAAGCTTCATAATCAATTCTATTTGAGCTCAAATAAACGATAATAAAGATCTGTTGTAGCTCAAATTTGTAGATTAACGACTTTCCTGAAAGTTTTGATGAGCAGGTAGCAAACTCATAATTGGAGTTCTGGGCTTCGGAATGCCGATTCATCACTGCACATTCATGTGATGTATGATGAGGATACAAACACGGAGCTTTCGTGACCTTAAGACATAAATTATCATTAATTTATAGCCTTTACTTCGGTCTTAATAAAGCAGCTAAAGTGAGCGCGTTCGCTAAGCCGAGCCCAGTCACCAGTACAACTTCTATTTCATTCTTTTGGCATGAATATTCAATTGAAATTATTTAAAATTTTTACTAATTTATCATATTTGCTTATGCTTTAATTATATTAATCGATGCCACTCACTTTAATCATTGCCATTTGACTTTCACTCTTCAATAGCTACAAAAAAATCAACTTGCTTTTTCATTCATTAACCTTGAAATGCTACTTTGGACATTCACGCATTAGATATTACATTAACCTATTTAGATTACTCATTCAATAAATACATTAATACTTCTACTTGTAAGCAACACTGCTTCGTTTTATGATGCAGTACCGTATATAGATAAATTAAATCGGGACCAGTACAAAAGTTACACAACAGTGGTACTTCTGAAATAACGAAAAAAAAGTTCACAAAAAATGTCCGGAATGATAAAGGCCCAACATTCCTAATTTTCATCGCGATTCTTTCCGAGAAGGGATAAAAATCATGCATCGCAAACATGCATCACCTTCGCGTAATTTATTCGTATTCTTGTTGTTGTTTTTAGAAAAAAATTGGTTGCGCAAAAAAGGAGCTACTAGAGAACACGAATACGAGAACACCCGAGACATGAGAGTGTGATGGGAGGAGATGACGTAGTGCAATGGTGAGTGATAGATTATCTTCTTGTACTCTCAGGTGGTAAGCTGCAGCAGCTGTCTCACCGGCATACAAGTGCGATGTAATATGCAAAATAAACACAGAGTTCGCGCCACCAAATCTTTGTTCAAGTTTCTAAATCCATATAATTAGACTGATTTATGAAATGCGTCGGAAAGCATTGTGATGTGCTGTCCTGTTCGGCAGATCATCGCAGCCATCGTCTTCTTTCTCATCGATTGTAATCGCACATTTATAAATTAAAAGCTATAAAACCTGCACCCACTACAAGACCGTCGTGCTTCTCCCTTTCTCATGCTCCTCAACATAGCCTCCGGCTTTATCCTTTATTTCTGTTTATTTTAAACACTCGTGAATTGATTAACTAATTACGTTTCCCTAATCTCAAGAAATAAAAAGAGGGCACCAAAGCAATTACGTCTCCCCTCCGGTAATATTCTGTCTCACCTAACTTGATTTCCTTCAAAGATTAGAAGAGGAGCGCAGCGCAGGCTGCAATTAGTGGCAGGCTCTCGCAGAGCAGCGCAGGAAACTGGGGTAAATACAATGCAGAAATGACGCGAAACTGACCCGTTTAGGGTAATTCCTGTGCCTATTGCCCCATCCACGACCATTTACTTAACTGCTATGTATAGACCGACAAAAAAAGAATGCATACGTTTATTTGAAATTTGACGGTGGGAAAGAAGGTTAATGAGAACTGTTTGTGGCTGCAAAATTCGGTAGTTCGCCATCACGCCTTCTATGTGGATATATTACATAGAGCCAATACCAGGATATATTGAACTTGATAATATTTGAAGTACGAAAGAAGGAATAAGTAGGAAAGAACGAAAACAAACGAAAGAAAATATTTTAAAACGAAATAACGAAAATAAAACGTTGCCTGATAAAATTTATGCACATTAAAATTCTCACGGTGCTCCCTAGCTTGAATACAACAATAAAGATAATTTGTTCCATGATATGAATCATTCAAATCATTTCAGTAGATACCAATCATTTCATTACAACATTACACTTTTATTTTTCATCCCCCAAGCATGCAGAGGCATCGCAATATCACATCGCGGTTGGCTCTATTTATTGAGCGGAATTCAATTTCCGTTTAAAAAACACGAGCTTTATTTCAATGTTACGTAATCAGCTTCACTTGCCGCAACTTTGTTTAGCACCACAACTCGGTAAATTTAACACACGTATCTTAAATCCCCAGCAAAACACGACATGAACTCATGGGCGTGAAGCACGCTAATAAAAATTCGAAAGCCTCAGGCTTCGTTGACGCTAAAATTCACACAAAATTCCCGATTCTGCGGATCAGATGACCAGCGACGCCGGTTAATTATTGAACAAGTCCATTAGGGAGCGAATCCTCGCAATTTCACTTTGTGTGGGACCTAGCGCGTATTTTCGGAATACTTAATTTTGTGGAGTGAATTGCGCCGAACAAGTAAAATTTCCTATTTGCTTCTATGTGAACAGAAAGTTACTAAGATATTTTTTTCAGCTCGAAACATTTCAGTTACACGAGACACTGCATATTGATTTTCTTAATTTGGTTTCCAATATAGCACATATCACTTAGAAAAGTTTACATTTCAGAAGGTCTGACCGCAAAATTGTGATTTTTTAATTTTCGTCTATATTATTTAACCCTATCAGATGATATATTAATAACAGAATACGTGAAAAAGTATTGCATTTTCTATCTTAAAAAGAACCTAAGTTGCCCTGTGTCTTGTTAATTTACATTCAATTGTTTGCTACCATTCAATTGAAGCTGTCGCTGATTCTTGAAGTATTACTTGCAGGTGATATCAACGTGGCCATAACGCAGTCTTACGTTCATACATACCATGCAGTCTTACGTTCATACATACCATGCACTGGGATGAGGATGCATACCCGTAGGGATTGGGAGAAGGATGAAGGTCTTCAGACTTGGGTCTTAAGAGGGATTAGATGAGGCAATTATGCAAGTTGTGTTCTTAACAGGGAAGCTGTGGGGATCACTATCGATAATTGTACCACAATTATACTGCAATTCAGAACGCTCGCCGTCTTGCCGAGTCATCATGGAGAAAAGTATCAAAATGAAACGACTAAAACGATCACAATAGAAAATTATAGTATTTTCCAGAAAGCATTGGCTTCTGAATTAATTTTTTATGCTGCTGAAAGTTACATATTACTTAGGATTACTAGTATTGATCTATACAGTTTTAAAATACTTCTATAATGCCTGGTGGCTCCGTCTGTAACGTCGTGATGCACATGTTTTGATATTCACTTTGTTTTAGATTACGTTGGTTGTGGAAAATTCCAATTAAAAAACTGTTAATAAGTAAAAAAATAAAAATATATTGAAAACGGTTTCTTCACCTATATAGTTCAGTCAAATGCGAGCATAAAACACTATCTTTTACTACCCAGTTAACATGAAATGCCGTTTAATTTAAAAGTGTCCATTTCTCACAACTAATTCCATTCTAATTACTATGAAATATGCCCTTGACAATATTGAGTATCAGCGGGAACACTACCGAAGAAAGTAATTTAAATAATCTTCTTGTCTTTCTCCCACGCGATAAATTCATCACAGCAAAAAAAAAACTCTAGTAGACCACCCCCTCATTTTGGTGTGGCGTAATGTAATATATTTTCGCACGGTAAATTCGATAATGATGAGTAGCAAGCCACCGTAAAACGTTCAGAGCTTCATCGAGTTCCTGATTAAAGCAGCCCACTCCTGTCACAAAAACTGATGACGAAAAAACTGGTAGCATATGGAGGAGATATTTGCTTTCCAGCACTCTAGAACGGAGCATCAAAATATTTAGATTTTTAATTAAAAAAGTTACATGCGGTCAATACTGCTGTTATCTCTCGCTATTCTTCGCTTTAAACTGGAAAATTAAATATGATTGACTTTATGAAGTACCGGTTTCCAAAAATATTACCAATGATTGAGATTTTGATGCAACTTAGTGCGCCCAAATAAATTGACAGTTTAATAAGAAAAATTAAAAACTCGTAATTAAACGTGTACCATAACCTGAAAGATTTTCAATAATTATTATTTATCTAAATATTTTTCCAACAGCCTGGCTCGGAAATACGGTTCTGAACGCTATGTAGTGCCAGGTGCCAGGGTTTTTATAGAAGATAAGGAAAATTGGGAGTGAAGGAGAGGCTCTAGCGGGCAGCGGTATGTTTTCGTTAGGCTATACATCGCCATGCTGGAGCGATGGTTGAGACATAACTCTTCGGCGTCCATACTTTGAAGAAACTGGCTTAGAAACGGTGGAAAAGAAGGAAACATTTTTACTAGACATAATTTGGGACTGTGAACTATGTTTGAAGAGTATTTATGGAGTTTTCAACAGCGAATAATGAATTATTTCAGCGATGGGAAAGTTCGTAGCCTAAGAATAAATATGAAGCTTCATGTACTGTTCGAGCAAATAGTAATATTGATGAATTATGTAATTAAATACGTACGTCATTCATTGTCAGGAAAACAAGTATTTTTAAAATTATTGTTGGAACTTCGTTTCCGTTTACAGTGACAGGCTATACCACTTCCCGTGTATCAAAATACAGTTATTAGCTAAAATGATATTGGCAGAACATTTCCACACGTAATTAGGCAGCTACCAGCGGCTGCAAGTAATTTATAGCTCATGGGTTTGGCAGAAATTATATTATACTTCCTGCAGGACCTTGACACAAGGCTACAGGTTTTCTCGTGCAACGATGCGTATTGAGTCAAGATCTCCAATAATCGATGTGGCTTGTGGTGGCGAGATGGCGGACACCTTCCTCGCAAACCTGCCTCGAGTCGCAAACGTCATCCATCGGAATTGGTAAAGGAAAAATATATATTTCAATAGCGAATATATATACGCGAGAAACAGTAGAACAAAATTCACCAATTTGTTTTTCAGCCAGATGAATGAGTATCTAGAAAACTCTATATGATCATCTAGAATAGGAAATACGTTTGGTTTAGTGACCCTATGATTACTAGCGCTTCAGCTGCTAAGCTATCTCGCGCCGTAGAATAGGAAATTCGTAGTTGAGCTAATAATTTAGTATGTATGAAAAAGAAAGTCAAGCGAGAAGTGACCTGCAACTTCTTCTTTTATCTTTGGGCAGGAAAAATAGCTGAACAAGAAAGGTTTGCAAGTCTTTTTCGTTTGCAAGTCCATGGCGCTCGTTGGTTGTGTGGGTGAAAAACTATTCAGACCAAGCTAATTCAACGATTCAGTGACATGAAACTCTGGGGATTTTTGGAAGCAAAACCAATTTTTAGATAAAATGAGACCATAACTTTTGCTGAATTACAAAACTTGTCGCGCAGAACCAAAAAGTACAAATAAAATATTTTCACGTAACAATGTTTTAGAAACAATAATAATTATCACTATTCAAGCAAGAACAATTATGTTACGTTATTTCGGTATAAAAACAAATTCACGACACAAAATCCCGTCGCTGCCACATGACTCCATAAATTTTAAATAGCTGATATTGAATTGAAGTTCTTGGAGGTACTTCTATTGAATAAATCGTCCGGTTGCCCTGTGTGGGCTATACGCAACTCAGTTATAATCAATTCTAATCTTCGAAGTTAATTCAGTTAGATGCTGTCTCTCGACTAAATATTCGGCACGTTTCTTAGTTGGGAATCGTATTCCGAATATTTACACGTGATTTTAAGAATCATTCAGTGCTCGCGTTTTCTGTGCTCGTTTGTCTTCTTCTGTGCTTGTGTTCTGTTGTTAAATACAATTTTTATGCGCAAATTATTTATTTTCGTTCAAAATTATTATTTATTTATAATTATTTATTTTCGCTGACAAGAAGGTCGCAACGCTGGGCTGGCGTACGAGCAACAAATGACAAATGTTGACAAAAAAATGACAAACAAAGTAACAAATGTTAAAGGTGGTTACTGAACAAGAAGTGATGATAGAATAGAGCAAAATATTCAATTTTATAATTCGAATTTGCAATGATAAATAAATAATTGTATTCAATAAATTTAGGTAAAAAGTGGGATAATTTTTAATACAATTCTAGGAAATAATATATATAGGTTTCAATAATTAGCTTATAGAATGAGATACCTTACATACCGAATAATATGTTATTCCAAAGAAGTTTTTCATTTTAATTAGGAAAAAAAACATGAATTAAGTACTGATTAATTTTATCATTACAAATTATTTTAGAGTCAAGTATTTTTGAGATATTCTACGAGAAATAAAGTTGAGAGATTGCTTAGCAACAGCCAATAACTTTACTTTTAACAATTCTTTTAGTTTATTTATAGAATGTGTGATATTTTGGCTACAACACTCCCTTTCTCGTTTTTTTTATTATGAACCCAATATTTTGGGTATATGGGATGGCATAGCAGCAGGCAAGATGTCCAACAAGTTGCCAGAAAACTGAATCAATCCACTATGATAAATCAATTCCAAGTGTAAAATTTACTTTAAATATCACATATCAAACAACTTACGTTCCTAAATACTAACGAATGAAATTTGAAATATGTTTATAAATCAAAAACTATTTCGAGTGAAGTGCCGATGTGACCGCAACGAATGATATATTGTCTTCACATAGTCCAGACATTTGATCTATTTCGACAAAGATATCGTCCAGACTGAGGCCAAACATTAAATTTACATAGAATTTCATATCTCTGAGCATTGCATCCATTGCAAGTAGGATTTCCGCGAAATTATAAAGAAATTTCCTATTTTCAGGTTAAATGCATGCGACCCAAGGGTTGAAACTTGAAAGAAAATATTGTCGCGTAGTGATCTGAACATTGCATAGATTTGCTCCCGGTAAAGTTATAAGGCAGCCAGGGTCTATGGACGATGCAACTCCTGCGACTTTGACAGAAACAAGCTTCTTACTTTCCCATATTTGAAATAGAAGCAAGGGCAGGAGCCACGATCCCATTGAAAAACGAGATTTTCTTTTGAAGAAAAGATACGATCATACGGAATATTGTGGAAATATTTAATTTCTGTGGAATTGTAGGAAGTCGAACTTCATAAATAATCATTAAGTTATTTGTACCTACAATGAAAACCCATTTCAAATATTAATAAGAGAATTTACAATTTCTAACATTATCACTTCAGCAGCTATGTCGATTATGCAAATATGCGGCCCATTTTATCCACATTCTTCATTCAAAACAGATCCCTAATTTATTACTAACATAAACAGATACTTTCATTATAAAGGCCACATTATAGACATTCTGGGAGCTGTATGACTGGGAGTTATATCGAGCCTCACAAAGCCAAAAACACGACTGAATGCTAACAATTCCTCAATATATGTAAGAAAAATTTTTAAAATATATTTTAGCATCAGCTTTGACCTTCACGTAGGCTTTGTCGTCGTCCGGAAAGATCATGACGATATGAAGGCGAACAAATGGCGGGTCGGCACGCTGCCAGATCTTTTTTGCGGAATTCCGGCCCCAGGCAAGGAAGTTAAAGAGATTTAAGGCATCACTAGTAAATGAAACCATGAACCATATTATCCAGGTTATAGTTACCTTTCATTAATTTCAGTATATCAGGCTTCCCATAGTACGTCAGACAGAGAAAAAAATACTTGAAATCGGGCGGATTTAGCAAAAATAAAAGTTGGTGGAAACTGAATTAAAGAACATTAAAGACAAATGTTATTATTCATTTGCTTTCAGCTGATAAGATCTTTTTGACTGCAGTTAACTACTTCAAATGTAATTCTTTTGAGTATAACTCTTTTCGATAAACTTTTTCAATATATCGCATGGCATAAATCATCATTTTTTCTTATTCTCAACTACTACTTGCTTCAGACGTTATTGCATGCAAATTTGTTTATATGTAGATCTGCTAGAATAACAGAAATGCCGTCATATTTGTCTTTGTGCTCGACAAGAATCTTTTGCAAGGATTTTGTCGCCTTTCATATTTTGACGTGTAACTGGACATTTTTTGCGGATGAGAAAAACCACGGAAACCAAACGGTGCCCAAAATTTTGTATATGCCTCACTTTCTTTGGTTTCCTCACATTTATATATATGTCACACCATTTTACCGTTACATTTAAAAAAATTATTACCAATGGGTATCTCCGAACTCATGCATGATATGCCTGAATTGTATTGGTGCATAAATCGTATTTATTTCACTTGAAAGCGGTTTACACATATTCACACTCGCCATCCAAGTTTTACGGTTTAAGCAATTGCGTGATCAGAAACACTAAACCAACGATCAAATCCAGTTGTTAGGTAAATTATTTTTATTTATTTCTTAATAGTTTCATCGTTTTATTTCTCACACATTTCGCCACAACTGCATGTTGCCGGCTCAATTTAAAGGCAGTTGCTGTTGTTGTTGTTCAACTGCCTGTTGCCTGTTTAACGGCCTGTTCAAATTAAAAGGTATTTTCCTCGTCACATAACTTGATTATTTTACCCACCGCCGTCGCTCATCTCAAGCTTCCTTATGTCTCCTTTCATGAGTCTCTCATTCCTACCAACCACGCTCACCATTCACCGCTACATGGTCTATCATCTCTGGTGAAAGCCAATCATATGAGCCCATTGCATTTATGTTCAGAATGCATATATCAACCAGAGCTCGGATAATATCTTCTGAAACATTGAGTAACAAATTTTGGTATTGAGCCAGGTCATCATTTGTGCATAAGTTACTTTTTATCTTGCGGAAAATAAGAGCATATTTTTCGAGTATATATGCCATGAAATTTTAAATATTTAATTTAGCGCGAAATTCTAAGGGTAATATGATATGGGTAAATAAATAAGAGCTCTAACTTATACGAGAGTTGATGAAAATTCAAAAAGAGTTACTTATTAAATACCATGTTTAGTGGGTGCTGTGACATAAGCTTTATTATTGAAAGAATTCCAAAAACTCAGCGAGAAAATTCAAGCATTCTACGTCTTTCTATCCTTGACGAAAACATGTACTGCACTTTTGGTTGCAACTGAACAGCGTCTCAAAAGCCTACAAGCTTTAGTTCTGTTCTGCAGCTTTGCTAACTTCGTACAGGATCTTGTTTGCACGAGTCGTCACCTGGGGGCTCAAGGAGCGAACTTCCCTGACTCGATGAGAAAAGGTCCGTCAAGAGTTCAAGTAATCCTTTTCAGCGCATTTTCTCATTCATGGAAAAAATGCACTATTGTGCTCGCCATGTCTGTCTGTCTGTCTGTCTGTCCGTCCGTCCGTGACCTCAAGTTTTCGTCGACGAGAAAATACGCTCTCTGTCACTCACTGCAGTGAGTACTGAGTTATATTTTTTTGTAATTGGGAGCGTCATGCGCGATTGCGAGTTTTAGGACACGAATGTTACTTTTTGCGTACATTTTGTTTCTACTAGGAATGTATTACCGTAAACTAGTCTTTCTTCTATATAACCTAATGAATATTCGAAACAAATTTCTGAACTTGTGCCACTTTCTATGAAAACAGCATAACTCACCTAAAGCAACAAAATATCTAATTCATCACTCAACGAAACGAAGCACTCTACATACTTAACTAAATGAACACGTGCTTAGCGAAATGACTCTCATCCTGGATCGAATAAATAAATATCAAGACAAACGAGATATGAATATTAGCTGAGACGTGCGGACAAAATGACTGCCTGGAGAGGCTCGATCACCATACAAAATGCGGCTGTAAGTGTCCCATTGCACGTCCATCAAAGCTAGAAGAGGCTTTTTAGATGCTCCAGGTTCTCCGTTAATGTCGCAAGTGCTTCTTATTGAGGCATGACCATCGTCATCACTAGCGTTGTTTTTGAGGAATAACATAAATTTAAACAAATCAGTCTTTTCATTTTTGGCATAACAATCTTTCTAAATTTAAACTTCGAGCTTTCCGTACTCCAGGTTCTGTAAACATCCGGAATTCATTCATTCTGGGGTTTAGAGAGTTTAACTGGAATGGACTATACGGCACAACGCATTGTACGTACCCGTTTTCTAAATACATGTGTGAAAATTCGATTTCTTTCATGCGTACTAACCTGCAGAACAGTGCTAGAGTTGCAGAAGATGTTTAGTACTTCAGCATTGTTGAAGTACAGTTCCATATTACAACTAAAGCGCTGGTTCATGTTGTTCAACATACGACAATCATGCGCATAAGCTGGCATTTCTGTGTGTATCAGATGATGTCAATGGAATTTGACTACAGAAGATATGTACGAAGTATCGACGAACGTAAAAATTATGGTGCTAAAGTCTATATAAAGTACCGTACAAACAATTGCATGTTTGCATGTGAGCACATAGCATTTCACTACCGCCGAACTTTTATTATATCAAATAGTAATGTATGTAGCCTAACTCGAATTTCATTTATATAAATGGTAAATTTCTAAACATTCAATGTCCTGTGAAATTTAATTCGTCCGCTGCCTCTGTTTGCCGCTGCCTCTGTTTGAACTTCAGTTGACTGAAACAAAAATCCATTGAGCAACTTTCAGTGATTCTCAATCTCAATTTGTTATTTAGTGCAACTATTCTTCAATCGAACTGATGTTGGCCAGCCTAGGACAGATTTCATTGAAGCTCCAATGCTCGAAACACAGCAGGTGTGCGAGCTGTGATCAATAGACAGGCCTTTCAAAGCTTTACGCACACCTGCAATCGAGCAATAAAGTTCAAAGACTTGAGATATCAAAACAATTTCTCGAGTTATCAGACCTCAATAAATAATAAGTTTCAAATAATTCAACGCTTTGATACAACTTTCCAAAAACTTGCTTTATCTCTCCCAAATTTATAATTCTTTTTGGAGGCTTAATTTTGAATGATAAGCATGTTGCTTTACAGCTTTAGGCAATAAGGGATTTTAACAGCCGGAGCTAAAAGTTATAATGTGTCAGATGCTGCAAACAATAGCGATGTGCCTGCAGGTACGACTGTTTGAAATTTATTGAAAGTGGGAGAATGTTATTTGAAGTGGGAGCCATGAAAATCATAATGAATGATAGTATCCGGCATTTAATAATTATTTTTACTCTAACAGGATCAAATATGATACTTTGATTGGAAAATTGAATTTTAAGCTAAATTTGGTATTATCTACACTTCGAGAATGCATGTATAAGCCCTGGTTTAATTAAATAAGAAATATGAGCAATTTTTCACAGATGTCAAACGCCTAGAAGCATTGAAGCATTTTTTTTCTTATAAAGTTTATTATTGGGCAAGTGCGAACCGCTGACAATACGCAAATTTTCTACATTATTGATGCATTTGTCTAGTGTGGAATCTGGACTTTAAAAAAAGTAAGTATTAGATAACAAAGCCAGGTCGTGACGTTCGAAGAGACACCACTTCTAGAGCCTCAAGAGGCCTAAGTTCATTTCCAAGCGATGGACTCCAATACAGTGAGAGCTGTTACGCTATCGGCTGCACCGACCAACAGAGCAAGAATGTTAAACGAATTCAGGGAATACCGCTAAGCGGCATTGAAACAAATAAGTTACAATTTGTTGAAAGGCGTATCTATACCGTATTGGCTTGCGCGAATGGGGAGTCGTTGTTCATTCATTCTAAAGATGTAATAATCCAAGAGCTGAAATTAGAATCTAGCTCTTAAATTGATCTAACTTGTTTGAGTAATATTGCAAATTAATGAAAAATCAATAAGAAATCAATCTATTTGATGATTTTATGGATAGTGTAAATTAGGAATTTTGTTCCTTATTTTTATTCGCTCAAACTGGCACTATTGCTGCACCTCAAATCTCGTATATTGAAATTTGAGTGCGCAGGACATTTTTTAATGCGTGCGCGAGCCTTTTAACAACAGGCCTTCTATTTTGACTAACAGATGATAAGCTTTTAATGCTAAAACAGTGCACTTCAAATAAAAAATTGCAAAATTTCTGAAATTGCGTGGGTGCTTTAGGGACTAATTGGATAAAAAAGGGTAAAATATGTCTGGCATGGAAACTTATTTCTAAAGGTTTACCAGGAGCATAATTTTTATGAGAAATTCAAAGAGAAATTTAATTTTTTTATTACCCAATGAAAATTTGAGAGTATTTGAATACTCATAATGGTGTGAATTTAAGTTCCCCTAATTATTAATTGAAACTGTAATTCACTGTAATTTGCAAATAATATTTCAAGATGTTTTGAGCACTGGATTTTATTTTATTGCGATAAATGAACATAACAATAGCTGAAAATTTTTTAATGAAAATTCCTTTTTTTTCTTGTGATTTGTAGAAAATTGTGAATATTAAGTAAATTTTAATTTTTGCGTGGCGCACCTACTAAGGTTTTTCATGAGGAAGCATAAATTCCATAATTTTAGAGAAGATTACAGAGTTCAGGAGGCGGGTAGTGAGGGACGACGTTGAGCTCCTCTTATAATGATGAAATTTGGGCTACCTCAGCTGCTAACGTAAGCACGTAATCTTGAATTTAAATCTATTAGATTTTTTGGCAAACGGAACTTATCAATTCTATTTGCAGCTGGGATCCGCTTCATTGTAATATTATCTATATTATTGAAAAATCCCTGTCCATAATTAATAATATGATAGCAATACCTGGTACTATTGAATGCATCAAGCAATTTATTAATTTGCCAAAGCATTTTCCGATAAATTTGAGCCCGAGACCTAAATATTCAAATACTTTTTTCAATTCTCTTCGAGTAAAACCGCGAACAAAAATTCAAATTTGAAGTAAGTTAAATATTAGTTTTATTATCCGTGGAGTTTCCTCGTAGGAGTTGCAACTGTGCTGAAGGAGCAACCTAAAACGCTTGTAGTCCGCGCACGCTTGATTCCCCAAACTTTGATTCACTACATAAGCATTGAATGCTGGTGCGTGAATTATTCAAGCAGTGCCCAGAACATAATTAAGCCCTTTGGGCGACAAGCTAACTGGCTCGGCTGGATCTGGACGTGTCCTACGAATCATGCCGCGTTGAAAGCTTACACGTAACAGCAATTTTCAGTAATTACATATCTTTTAAGAACATTTCTGTGTATTAGAATTTAGATGGATAGTGAAAATGATTATAGTTACATTGCTACTATTTACCATTATTTTTTCAGAAACTTCTTTTTTTTCTTTTTTTGTTAAAAATATTGGTGTAACAGAGGCAAATCAGTCTTAATAACCTGATGAGCACAAGTTATTCCGCACAATTTTGAAAAAAAGGTTGGTCTGTTACATATTTTTCAACATTAGGGTATTTTTTCATTACAGAACTGAAAAAAAGCTAGCAGCCCATCTAGGAATGGGCTCGCAATAACAAAATTAGAATTTTTTTAACAAATAAAAAAAAATAAAAAAAATGCATTTAGATTAAATTAATCTTTTATTTCTTTCTAGATGTGAAACGAAAGGTAGAATTAAACTTTTCCTATAGTTCACAATATTTATTGACTTTTGTATCATATTAGCATCGCAGATGACTTCTCTGAAATTGAAGAATTGTGACTAAAAGTTAAATTTTTCACTGCACCAAGTAGCTCATATATGTTATTCTACAAAGGCCTCATTCATATGAATAACACGAGAAAGGTTGTGGTAAAAATCAGAGAAATTAATCTTACGTAACTTTTGATATTCTCTTTAATCGCTAAACAAAATAATCTGAATGAGATTAGTGATGGACATTGTCTGCAGATCTGGTGCTGTTTAGATCAATAGTTAGGAGCTACCATTTAAATAATTTAGTTACTAGCTAGGAATAAACGCAGTTTCAATGAATTGATACCTGAAATTTAGGTGATAGTGAAGAATAATTATGATTGAAAATATGTGAATTGTTTTCAAAATTTATTCAGCAGGTTTTTACAGTGAGGGAATACAAGTTTTTCGGGAGACTTGTAATGGTTCTCTTTAAGTAAAGATCATCACTTGAGATCATCGTTCCGTTTTTAAAAATCATCACTACCATCAGAGACAAAAAGAAACAAGTGCAATATTTATTTCCCGAATAATATAATTTGGGCACATTATTATACTCTTCATTTAATTTTAAATCTAAATTAGTCAAACTACTCAGCAAGAGTGAAATGAAAGATTTAAGCTACCACTCACCTCTTCTCATTTTAACCAAAAAGAGATAGCAATACCTACATGGCTTCCGATTTAATTATACGCTAATTAAACTTCTCATGAACATCGCGAGCAAAATCTAAGAAGTTTGAGATTAAAGGTAAAAGTGCTCCGACTAAACTGTGGGTCACGTTGACCTACCGGAATCCAAATCACGGCTGACAGTTTTGATTCATGCATAGTAAACTAACAAAAATGTTAGGGTTATTTTGTCAAAATAGTGACACACTTCATGCACGTAGCACTGATACGCCCTTTTGCAGAAAAAACTTGATCAAGATGATCTACACAGTGGCTATGAGTGCATTTATAATTGGAGCATATCACACGCAGTTATCTGCGTGTATATGAGCTTGAGGAGCGCAGGCTTTACGACCAAACTTCAGTGGCAGTGGTTAATAGAGACGAATATTATCTGTAAGATAGCTCGTGAAATCAAGAAGATTTTTCTAACTTAAGATTTATTACACGCACTTGAACAAAGATAATAATAGCACAAAATATCAATGTGAGGAATATCAATATAAAAAATAATCAACATGAGAGCAATCATTAAAAAAAAGTATCAAGAGATTTTATGACTAAATCGTACACAAAACTCGACTGTTGTGAGTAATAAGTGATAATTAAACTTTCCACAGTACGGTAAAACCTATTCTTGGTAATTGAAAAAAAAATTTTGAATCTAATTTCTTAAATTATATCCGTGGTTAAGCTTCAACAAGTCAATTCAGCACATTTCATAAGTGGTTAATTAGCTCATTATTGCAATATATCAGCTAAGGAATTATTCGGATTTTCCCATCAGATTTGTCTGAAATAATGGTCTTTAACCCTGTTTAACATCATCTTGAGAGAAGAATAAAAACCTGGATAAGATTCCGCCACCCAATGATGTGTGCCAATAATATTGCTAATTGCATAATATAGCTTATTTCATAGTATAGCTTGGTGCATAGTTTATATTATTCCATAGTATAGCTAATTGCATAATATAGCTTATTGAATGGTCTAGATTATTGAATAATCTAGCTTATATTACAATTCAATATGTCTTAGGGATAAGAGTTGTGACGCCTAAGGCACCAGCGCCTTATTTCATATCTATGCCCGATCAATTCCAGCCGCGTTGAATCTGGCGTTCTCATACTTCGCTCAATTCCTGTAACGCTGCACTTACGTACCTTTAATTGAAAAAGTTAGAAGGGGCAAAACATATGATTTAAGAATTTAACTAATCATAAATTTTTTAATGTTGAGAAATTTGCTGAGAAAATACCAGTTTAATATGGTTGCACATGCATAAACCAACGCAAATCATGATGATGATAAAAAGAGGATTATTTAACAATAAAATAAAACCTATTCTTTGTCTAATAATAACTGAATTAAAATAATGAACAATAAATAATTAAAAATATGGCCATAAATTGAAATAACCTTTCTATCCGTATTTCATTTAGCATTTTTTGAGAAATTGATTTGAAACACGTCAGCTGCTCGGAACTGGAAGTTACTTTCATTGTCTAATTTCCTTACCTCGATTTTCTGAAACGCAAGCTCGGGACTCTATTAAAAACGTAGTCATTATATATTTAACTAGCCTGGCTAGGTTGGATAAGCTTCAAGGGTAGCCAAACTGAACGCGTGGATGTAGGTCAAGCTAGTCACGCAATCCCTGAAATAACTTGGCCCTCAGAATATCTGATGACCGAGCTCGAGTCGTGTGCTAAAGGTCATGCAGTAAAGTGCACGTAAAGGCCTCTGGATACTCCACGTATTTCTTAGCAGTGTGAGTTAGTCGGAAGTTTATACTCCTCTTTCGTACTTATTTGGTTCTGTGATCGTTGAATTAAATAATTTTGGGGGTTTGAATCGAAAACATGAAGAGTAAAGGTTAAATCTAGTAGCAAATGATTGAAGAGTTATAAATTTCGTCACCATTTAGTACGGATGCTGATAACATTTGTGGAAAAATTATCGCAAAATTATCTAAAGCGGCAATCGCATTCTTATCGTGTTCATATCTTTCTGTAAGCCTGCTTAAAAAACGGCTCAAGCTTGACTTGCACAAAAACTCAACTTGACTTACACAAAAACTCAACTTGACTTGCACAAAAGCTGAACTTGACTTACACAAAAGCTCAACTTGACTTGCACAAAAACTCAACTTAACTTGTACATAAGCTCAACATGACGTGCAGAAATACTCAACTCAACTTGCACAAAAGCTTAACATGACTTGCACAAAAATTCAACGTGAATTGCGCAAATTATCAACTTGTCTTACACAAAAGCTCAACTTGACTACCACAAAAGATCAACTTGACTTGCAAAAAAAGTTTAGCTGACTTGCTCAAAATCTCAGCTGCTTACTGAAAACCGGAGTGTCCCGAATAAAATCTATCACCTCATATAATTTCAATCACAAATTCGTATTCTCAAAGCAAAAGCAAAATTAGTAAAAAATTCAAACTTCTCGTCTGATTGCGACGCTCGTAAGTTAATTTGGCTTCTGTTTATTTTCAAAAGAACTTATCTCCATAAATTGTAAAGAACGCCAGAAAAAACTTTTGAGCCACGTCTCAAAAAGCGTAATGCCATAACTTTCGGTTCACAAAGTAAAAAAAATCTTTAAACTATAATCACTTACGCTTCTCCCGATGAACTTGTATACTGGGAGACTGCAGCTTTACTGCACTTCATCATCTCGTCCTTAGCATTCTTTAAACCATATGTATTACTATAATTTCAGTAAAACTGATATTCCTACAATAGTTCATGTTTGTAGGTATAAATATATGATTTAGTGATCACAAAAATGGTTCTCGTCGGAACCTACACCACAAGAATATCTCAGGAGCGTTGTTGACAATTATTCATCGTTCGTTTCAATTATATTCTCAATCACTCTTTCAGATGCAACCGCTGATCGAGATTCCTTTCGGAAACAATAGACATTTTTTAAGACATTACAAACCGAATATTTGGATGCCATGGTGAAATTATTTATTATTATTATCTAATATGAGTGACAATTCCTTATGAGTGTCCTTATGAATGACAATTTATGAACCCATATGAGCTCCTTACTCTTCTCATTCCCATAAATACAACCAACGGCACTATAAAATAAAATATTTTACGAGATTTTTCTTAAATTTATATCCTCCAAATATTTGAGTATATATGATCCTAATTGAGCTTATTACTCTTCCTGTTCCCAATTTCACCACCAACAGCACGTGATAACGGTAATTATTTAAATAGATAATCTTTTTAATATGGTATGCTTTAAGCCCATTTATGACCCCTAATTGATCCACCCTGCCCTCACAGGTACCATCGGCTGCGGGTGATCACTAACTACTTCGTGGTCTCGATGGCTCTGGCGGACATGCTTGTGGCTCTCATGGCTATGGCATTCAACGCATCCGTGCAGCTCACCAACATGTGGCTCTTTGGGCCGACCATGTGCGACCTCTGGAACTCCATGGATGTGTACTTCTCTACGGTATCTATACTACATCTCTGCTGCATCTCCATTGACAGGTGAGAGACTGGCTGCAGACTTATTTTAAGGGTCTCTTTAGGATAGTACAGGTTTATTACATGAATGCTTATTGAAAGTATATAATATGAGAGACCATGATTGATAGCTTTATTGATACTTATAAATTTAAAAATAATAATTCAAGTCTTTGCCGGGTCACTCGAGTAATCACTCGAATAGTCTTTAACGGATCATATATTCATGGACACTCTAGAACGCTCGTTCCAGTATAAAAATCGAACTTCATCTATTTGTCATTACGACAGTTATTGACAAGCGATTTCCAAGTGAAATACCCAGAAATGTTGCCGTGCTATAAATTCCCTTAACTCGCTCTTATTCAGTTTCTTGTGGAATTTTTTCACAAAAAATAATCCCTTGCTTCAAACATTTCAGCAGCTGTTTTTATTCAAAATTTTACCTTAATGTCGCATGAAAACCAAATGGAAAAGACTTTCACGGGCTTAATTTTTCGTCTTAAAATTTTCGATCCATCGTCTGTGCAGTTTCATTGATATTTCAATAGCAACGATATTTCTTATGTCGTTCGACCCTTGAGAAGACTCATTTGTAATGCAGACAAGTCACTCAGCTCGTGTGAATGTTGTCGTATTCCGTTCCCCTTCCACTAATAAGTTAAGAAATTACGGACCAAGTTCAGCGCATACAAGGAAACGATTATGATTTCTTAAATATGCGAGAAATTCACTAGAACGAGCTAAATTTCTTCTATTTACTGACTTGCACGAATTATTACAGAACAAACAACTTTAAATGTACAAAAGATCAATTTTGTGTGAATTTTATTTTCTACTACGATCGAAGATGTGATCGAGTCTCAGTTTTATTTCCAATGCAAAAGAATACGGAGGAAAATCTACTTCATTATATCGTTCATTTATCTGCAAATAGAATTTACTAGCACTTTATTGCACCAATGAATTTATGTTGAACACCCAGCAAGTATTTAATAAGTTCCCTGATTGACCCATGATAATATTAAATTCCTATTGAACCACTATTATCATGTTTTACAATGAAAAATGAAAAAAGATTCTCGGAACAACTTTTCCGATCGATTTTCTTTAGAATACTTACGGCGAACATGACACATTTACAAAATCTTAAAGAATTTTACAGATCCATTGGAAAAACTACAGCTCAAGTGTCAATGACATCAAAAATTCGCACTCTGACAGAGGACAGGCTGGGAGGTGCTTCGGGGACCACGAGTTTTAAAAGCTAGTATAAAAAAATAAAAAGTTCAAAAGCTTTCACGGTGATCCCATGAACTGCCGGAACAGTAAGCGTCTTATAAGATTTGGTGTTCGGCTTTGAATATTTTCGGATGAGTCAATCTGCCTATCCGTCTGCCACCTCACGTTGAACCAAATATCATTTTATATTCACGCCTGTCCTGAACCGTGTAAAACTCACGAGACAACAAATTGAGACTGCAATCTTTGTCAAACCTTGACATTACACACATTGTTTTGCATCATTAACTATGCATGCCAGAATGAGCAAACATGGCTTCCTAGTTTGAAAATTCTGAGGTAAATAGTCCGAAGCATTTTTAAAAAACCTTACATACGCATTTACGAAAATTCACTACAATTATTATTTATGAATATATTAATATTAATAATATATTCATTATATTAATTAAAATCCACTTCAATTAATATAATGAATTGTATATTATACAATTAATTTATGAAAATCCACTCTCTTTATTCGTACATATAAATTCAATTAAAATTTAAACTAGCATTTTTATTTGAATTTATACATCTTTTTGATTGAATTTAATAATAAAACAGTGACATTTCCGATCTACTATTTCAATCTGTCACTTAATAGCTTTTTTCAAGACAATTATGGAAATAAAGCAGACATCAACCACGACTCTCTTTAATTCGAGGCTACATCTCAGCCAGAACGAAAATAACCACCAAGGGGAAAACATCTTGGCAATCGCAACCTGCTCTCAATTGCAACGAAGGAAAGGTTCTCTGCCCTGAGTCCTTTACAATTCCTATTACGTAAATTACAGCCGTTCCACGCCCTATTTCCATTGTCAACAGAAATTGATGGCCCCTTTCTTACGCCATATTTTGGGGATACCAATCAACCTTGATCGTTCCTGCTCGCTGACCTAAGACGCTCTCCCGAATTCGCAGCCGGCAATGTGGTGTGCAACTTTGGCCCACTGACGTTCACGAAGATAAAGCCACTCTTTACGGAGCATTTTACGTACTTTACCACGAATTTTCGGATGTTCGCTAAGTGTTTTAGGGCTTATGGCGAATCAGTTGAGCCTGGGATTCCCGAAGCTTAGTCGTTCAAAGTGGAAAGCTGCTGCAGCAATCGATTGTTCGAGGCAAAGTCGGGGCAAAACTTCTGTTCTGATATACAGCGATTGAATTGAATTCTTTTTCAAATAATTTCACTTCACGGATGCTTAAAGTCAAGCACGCATGTAGGAGAGGAAGTCATGGAGTCGCTGAGCGTTTGGTGATTTAGTGCCACGAATATATATAGAATTTTTATACAGAATCTTAGAAAGACACAATGCAACTGATGCGTGATTGCATTGTAATATCTCGGGGGAATACTTTTTCCCTTCATAACTTAATAAAGCGTGAAGAATGAGTTTCGTCGCATCAACAACAACAACTGAAGCCTAATCAAATCAATTGAACAGAGGCACAAAAAATACTGAGTCCTAAGTCAGTCATGTTATATTTTCAGACCAAACACAAAACACCATTTATTTTTTAAACTGGTTCTACTAGTACCTAAAACACCACAAACTAACAAACTGCGGGACTTTCTTGTGTGTATGACAATGTGGCGTCGAATATCTAAATACTTGCTACACAATAACATTTCTCCAGAAGTTAGTCACGTCCAAGTTTCAGTGATTGCGCGGACGGGCGGAGTTGTGGGGGCCGATTGGTATGCCGGCAATGCGCCGCGTTGTCGCTATGTGTGATTAACGTCGCCGGAAGTTGGCCGCAAGTTGACTCGGCGTTGTCGCCCGCACCGCTGTCAGCGTGTGCTCGATGCACGAGTGAATGCAAGTTTCATATCATTCATCTACTAAACTAGCTTCTCTTCTGTGATGCAATGAATAAATTGCATATAAAGATTTTTGCAATGAATAAATTGCGTCACACCGATGCAATCACAATACAGTTTTGAACTGAAATTTGAAATCTTAACTAAAATTAATTTGCTGTATTAATCGGAAAACAACTAACAAAGTAATCCATATTGAATTAGTAATTATAGTTGAATACAGCAAAAATTTGAATATTTGATTTTAGAGAAACATACTACTCGTACAGTTGAAAACGGAGCCTAAATCCTAATTTTAGGTTTGTGAACTTAACTAAAAAGTAATGCATAGTTATATGATTGTAAATAAAGGTGCACCAGTGAGGCAGCTTGCACTTTTAGTTTGCTGGCATCGTGAGGAGAAGGTCGCTTCTAAATGGCATCTCTGCATAATGAAAGACCAGGGCGGCAGCCTTCTTTTCTTCATGGCTCTAGGTGCTATGATATTTTTTAGTACCGCAGGCTGAGTAAGTCTCGGTTAAGTTATTCGCCCTTTATTCTCCAATCAATTTCTGAGATCAGGTAAGCTGGATAATAGTCACGAATACCGAATACGAGGAAAATTCTCCGAATTAAATGAGTACAATTTATGGTTTGGGATGTCAGTGGCTATATATTAAATCTTTTGCGGTACAGCAATGGAACAAAATTACTACTCATGGGTAAATCCTTATAAATATATCTTATTGAAACAGATATTTTAAAAATTTGAAGAAATTATTTATTAAAATTTGTTTGTGGATTAATCAAACGTTTGTTCGGCAGTGCTTTCAAAAAATATGCCTATTAATGCCATTCGGCATGTAAAAAATCGAAGAATCTAAAAAATTGCGGTTGCTCGGCTTTGTTTCAACACAATATAAGATTATATTCAGGCTTCTGTAAATTTAATGAGGAATACAGTATATATTTGAAATAAAGCCGCAATCATTTCTCACATTGTCATACAAACTAAAAGCGGTTGATGTCAAGATATTCATAATTTTAATAAATATTTGCGCGTTCGTCATTTTTTATGCTCCTACAGAGAAAACACATTCGCTATACAAAACGAATGTAATAGGGTAATCCAAATCCCGCATATTCGTTCGTGTGCGAGATCCTTCGCATAGAATTGCAAACTAAGGACGTTTTTCGAAACTTTAGCAGCAATTTGTTTGCTTGAACTGCTGGCTGCAATCTAAGTTCAGGCTTTTCGATCCCAACCAGCAGACATTTTTGATGCTGAAAAAATCGGCTGAACTATACATGCAGTCGTCTCCACTGACGAAGGTCTAGTCCAAGTTAAAGTTTAGTCGAAGATCGAGTTAGAAATTAAAATTTTTGCTGTGAATTTAATAATGAGTGATTAACAAAAATAAAAAATAACAGAAAAGTTAAAAAATTCAAACTACAGATTTAAAGAAGAATTTTGGAGGCAGCCAAAGTCAAAAGAATGAACTCTCATGATTGCAAAATTTGATTGGAGACGCTAAAGATTTTGATGCTTTAGACCCATTAATACATCATATTTATATGCTTTGTTCAGAAACGCAATCATTTACCATATTATTTAGCAGTATTATATCAATCACTTTTGCAAATCGTGTTACAAATATTTTTATATTCAGAGAATAATTATTTCGCAATATCTTTTTTGAACACAGGTAACCTAATATCTCACTATACGTGATCAGCATCATGGAAAAATCAGAAGTAGTTTAACCTGCAAAAATACAAGAATCCCACATTGCCAATGGCCACAATATGAACGAATAATATTGGAAGTTGCAAATGATTCATAAAGAAGTTGCAGTTTCCTTGCACTTAATTTTGCGACTGAAATTTGAATAAGGAAGCGTGGAGACCTCTGGTCAGACCATTGCCAAGTCCAGCCACCTCATTATCTTATATGTATATAAAAAGGAAAGCCAGTACTTCTACAAATATATTCAACTAAATAAAAAGCTTGGAAGAAGTTTTTCAACTAGAATAAAAAGTTCGTCATGCGACTTTTTTCATTCATTGAACATTAAAGAAGATTGCCACTTGAACTTTTTGATAGTAATGTTATTTTATATGTCCTTCTTATATGTCATATATGTATATTATTATGTTTTGATTATGTAATCATACATGCTATAACATTAATATTATGTGTCATATTAAGTGATAAGTCTTTTTTATTTACATTGAAAAATATAAATACTGGAAAATCATTTCTACAATATCTAAAAATGAAAGCTAGAAAAACTCTCCAATCAATAAAAAATGTAGCTTTTTATAAAAAGTTGGTGTGTATGTGCCATTTGGAGTCCATTTCATCTGAAATGTCTCGTTCGGCGAAATAAGATTCCATGACCAACCGAAGTCAATGCGATAACATACCTCGTTTATTCATAAAGGAATATGAACATTTATTTGTCTGTTAATAGTTAGTATTATCATTAATAGTTTGTTAATAGTAAAATTTATTTGAATGGAAAGTTAATATGAAAAAGGATTCCTTACATCATGCAACGCTAGTGGAAAGTGAACCCATATTTCAAGTATGAGACAGCACAAATCCGAGCTATTTTTCGAATACATTCGTCATTCTTCTCTCAACAGTAAGATATTATCACAACAAAACCAAATGTTATTCCGAAAATGTTGTTAACACATAACAGGCACTTCTTTTCATGAGGTCTACAAATGGTCACTTCTTGAACTTTTCTAATGTCTTATCCTTACGGATAACCGTTCCTATCAGCTACGATGATAACCATTCCTGTTAATTACAACTAAAGTCTTTGCCAGTCTATTATAAAATATTAACGACCATTCAAAAACTCCAGTACTATAAAGACAAGTATAGACAAAAATAAGCCTCATGCCATAGGAATCTCGCATTGAAACAATAATTTTATCTATGACCTCTCTAGAGATGAAAGAACCATTGTTTTTTGGAATTCAACCATTGATTTCTTTTCACGAGATTCAAAAATTAATTTTAATATCAGAAAATCGAGCATTGCTCAGATCAAGAATAATAGAAGTGATAAAAATATTTTTCTTTGAACTGTACGATTTCTTTGTACGCTATCATTGTTCCTTCATCCTTTTTATAAATATCATCCGGTAATTCATTCAGGGGCTCAGTTATATATTATACAGTCAACACCATTCATAAAGTGACAGCAGGTGTTATCGGCGTCTACCCCGCCTGATGATATACAGATTAATTTTAAATGAGAATCTGATCCTATTATTGAAAAGAATGATCGGTCGAGTCCCTTTTGAAGCTCATGTGTAATTAAATGCCTTTCAAAGCATTCATGTCTGCAGATGGCAAGCAAAAATGATTAATAAGGTAAAAATACAGTGTATATTTTCCTGCTCCTATGAATTGTATAGAAATTTTTAAACTGATCAGTTACAGGATTGGGTATCTTTTATTTGAACAGCAGATGGTTTCCGTTGCAGAATGAAATCAAAATAAATAATTTTTGTTCATTGCAATAATTTATTCGAATTTGTTGTCGGATTATATGCTAATCGATCTTCAGGTACAACAAAGGACTTGTTACATTAGAGCGAATTCTAAAAAGTTGCTGACTCTCCTTAGCGCAGTTGCTGATTCTCCTTAGCGCTGTTGCTGACTCTCCTTAGTGCAGTTGCTGGCTTTCATTAGTGCAGTTGCTGACTCTCCTTAGTGCAGTTGCTGATTCTCCTTAGCGCTGTTGCTGACTCTCCTTAGTGCAGTTGCTGGCTTTCATTAGTGCAGTTGCTGACTCTCCTTAGTGAAGTGGCCGACTCCTCTTAGTGAAGTTGCCGAGTCCTCTTAGTGCAGTTATTGACTCTCCTTTGTAGAGTTGTTGACAGACCTTAGTGCAGTTGATGCTTCACCTCTCAAACACCGTGACATCCTCCAGCTTCGGGATTTTGACAGAAAAGTGGGGATTTTCGTTTTACAGTTAGTAGTTGCAAGTTACTAGTCAGTAGTTACTGACTGTAATATTTAGCCAAGATACTAATTTTGGGCTACTTGATTGCTCATCCACTCATGCTTTATTGTTATATTCAATGATCGATCTTACCGTTGGGTCCCTATATTGCAGTTACTCTGTTTTTATATATAGCTACTGTACAGACCTAAATAGGAGTAATTGTCATTGTAATGTCATTGTAATGTGTGATGTATTCTATCTGACAATAAATGTTTTTTTCTAACTACAACAAAGCAAAATACTTTGAAACAAACGGCCACAACAATCGTCCTTAACACATCGCCTAGCATAGTTTCACAACCAAGCTATATCGGCAAACACCGATGACGTTGCATTGGCAGTTCATGATTTGAGCTGAACTGCGTCCAACTTACTGCATTAATCCAACAAGTGCGCATCAATCAGCAAGCTCATAGCAAAGTTTTTCATAAATTTTGCAGTTTTAGCGAGTAGAAATTTATGGGGTTATCAATGCCCATGCACTGAGCATTTTCATCTAGTTTAGTCATCGTACTTCATCAAATATGGCAATCAATCAAAACAACTGTGGGCCATTAGACGAGCATGCAGACTTGCTACCGAGGCCGCTAATTTTTATTCGATTTAAAAATGCCTAAATCATAAATGTACGGTGTATTGGCTAAGTCGTTCACATTTTGTGTGTCGTCACTAAAATGGACAAATTGATCGATTGATAACTCCTTGAACTATTCAGGATCTTCGAAGTGATTGGAATTCAGCACTTGCCTGTCCGTAGCCTAGGTGCACAACGATCGTTGTGTTACATAGTTATCCTCACGCTCCATACGTCACGCAGATACACCGCGATCGTCTTGTTATCCTCACGCTCCATACGTCATGCAGATACACTGCGATCGTCTTGTTATCCTCACGCTCCATACATCACGCAGGTACACCGCGATCATCTTGTTACATAGTTATCCTCACGCTCCATACGTCACGCAGATACACCGCGATCGTCTTGTTATCCTCACGCTCCATACGTCACGCAGATACACCGCGATCGTCTTGTTATCCTCACGCTCCATACATCACGCAGGTACACCGCGATCGTCTTGTTATCCTCACGCTCCATACATCACGCAGGTACACGGCCATCGTACAGCCGCTGGACTACACCATGCGCATGACCAAGAGCACCGTGGCCCTCATGCTGGCTGTCGCCTGGGCGTCGCCGCTCACCATCTCCGCCCTGCCAATATTCCTGGGCTGGTACACCACAGCGGTGAGCATACTTGGGGGGGCTATGGAATAATTGTCATGTGTATTGTATTAGTATTTAAAATTTTTTATAATTGATGTAATTTTTATTCTTCTATATACTTTTTTAAAATTATTTTCAAATACAATTTTCTTGTGTATTGTTTCATGATTTAACATTTTTGACTGTTTTCATTTTTATTGTTCCATATACTTTTTTTAGATTTTTCAAATATATTTTTAAATATTTGTATTTGTTTCCAGTGAGTATACTCGTAGCGTACGATAATATTTTTGTTTGGTGGAGAAGTCATGAATTATTTATGATTGATATCACAGCTGTGTGAAATCTTCGTGGTCTAAATAATCAGTGCATACTGTGCACAATGCGAAAACATTGTTAAGCTGTTGTGCAAATGATGAATTTTATACAAAGTCTGCAACCTATACGTGATTGATGCGGCCATGCGGAGTTATCATAATTAAATGGGATAATCACTCCACTTCTGACAGTCTTCATTCTGCGTAACCGTCTTTTTCCATGTAATTTTTTATTCACAGAGATATAAATGAAATGTTGTTCGAATTGAACGAATTTTTTTTATTATTTAAACATATAACTATGGTGCATAAACTATACCATTATGTATAAGGTGCATTGACCAAATATTTTCTATTTTCTTTCTCCCTGAACGCGAAAATGTAAAAAATTTCACATTTAATAATGCCTAGATTCTCTCTACGAACACTTGACAAATAACTGAGACATCAGCGGGCATTTTGGTCAATTTTCTTTTACACGAGGGTGCACTAGCAACAATTTGTTCCAACTCAGTACAAACAAGTGACATGAATGTAAGTGAAAATTTGTTCAGGTGAACGAAGCACTGACATATAATGATTAATTATTAAAGATAAGAAAAATTTTTTGATAGAATTAATCTTAAATAATTAAATTGTTTGAAGAATGAATAAATAATTTAAGCAACAAGGCCAGGGAAAATTAGCTGAATTTTCCACTTTAATGAGCATCACAAAACAAAATTATTTGTTAGCTCAAATGAAATCAGACACATGATTTGACTAAGGAAGATATGGTATATAAACCGATTAAATCCACTTTAATTTTATTTCGCTAACTAACTATTTTATTTCGCTTCGATTACATACACGGATGTTAGATAGGAATAAATTAAATTTGAAATCAGTAATTACATTTGTCGACAAATGATGTTAGGATTACTCTTCCACATAAATGAAAGTAAAAAAATTAATCAAAAATTAAGTAACCACTCACTCTTAATTACGGTTGCATTTGTATTTCTGTTCGTGAAAGAAGCAGAAAAGAAACGTACGCCTCTTTAAAGCACATAAACAAAAGGTTCTGTAAGGATCAAATGAAAGGAAGTATAGCAGAGTGGCAAGTTCTTCTTTGAGTTGCAGTCGTGGATGAATCGAAAAAATTGGGATTTGGATTAGTCATCTTGATGGAAACTGCAGTTCCAATGTTGATGTTACCCATTGTGTAGTTCTTGAAGTCAGTTCTGGTCTTTTTCATTGTTTCTTCCTAGATTGATTCAAATTAAATTACAGACTACATATTAAATAATTTTGCCGAGAGTGCGAAATATTTTTATGGAAAAAAACAATATTCTGACTGAATTTTCCTTGTGAAGATTAAAATTAAATTTTACAATCTCTATAGTTTATATAGTATAAATATAAAAGATTACGATTAAAAAACGTTAAGGGATAATGTTTTAAATGCATGATTGTGGAACTTAGCACGTGAACACCTGTAAAATTCGCGTAATGAGATCGCGTTGTGTATATATACTTTAACGATGCAATAAATCTTCGACTTTTTCACACGGCGCATCATGGAACTTTTGCTCATGGTTTATGCTCCCAATATCGTTGTGATTATGCCTAGACTTTGACTCTTTTTATTGCATCATTGATCAACTTTTCATGTTAAATTGATGCGCCAACTTTTACTACTGAAATTCCAAGGTTGACAGAGAACAGGCTTGCTGCTGAGGAAAATTTTCAGGTGCAAACTTGACTTTATTTATCATGGAAGTTTCTATTTAGTTCAAAGTCGATTTTAGAGGAAGCAAGAACCAAGATATTTTGTATTTGTTTTAATTTAATTTGTTTTAATTTAATTTTTATTAGTTTAATTTGTATTTGTTTTTTAATTTAATAATTTATCTTATATTATAGTGCTACGGTGGAAATGAAATTTTTGCGACATAACTGTTCGAAAAATATTTTCAAGACTTTTCAAACAGAATTTCAGTAATTCACATTTACTCCGATCTGCTTGTGATCAATTTTTTAAAAGATCTACATCAAATATTTACATAGGCAGCTACAACATTTTTTAAGTGTACCGGATAATACAAAATAAAATTCTGAAGATTATCTAACATGCCATTTGACTAATTTTACTTGATTATAGGAGCGATTTTGAGAGAATGGATTTTTCATTTAGCGCAATCTGAAGTCAACTATGCAATACTGAATTAGGGATAACCAATAAAAATCCATAAGAACAATTTTGATTAAATTCAGCCATGAAATATCACATTGAAGCCACAAAATTTTAATTAAATTAACAAGCACTTATTCCCCCATGAGGCTACACTAAATTTGTGTGTACTCAAGTGGCTCGGTTCAGTTCAACGTCGCTGTTCTCAGGTGAAAAGAAGACGCGATGAAGTTTCTGGTGCCTATCGCGCGCAGTCAAAAGCGTTCTAAGATAAAGGCTGAGTTCCGTTGAATTAAAGCCATGAATTCTGCCTTCTCTTTTTAGCGCATTTTCTCATATTTGGAAAAAAGGCGCTACTGTGCTCGTCATGTCCGTCTGTCTGTCTGTCTGTCCGTGTCTTCACGTTTTCGTCGACGAGAAAATGCGCTCTCTGTCACTCACTGCAGTGAGTACTGAGTTATATTTTTTTATTCTTGCGTCCTTAAAAATATCTCATAATTTACTAATCTTTTTTTAGTTCATGTCTGAACTATTTCTACTCTTCTCATTCTCATTTTGCGGTTATTTTTCATTTCAAATGGCAACATCCTCACATCAAATATATAGAACTGTATATATTTCTTGGCGACCGCACGGCCGTTCAAAGAAGCATTTCACCTTTGAATCATTGGCCATTTTACTAATTTTCCGAGGACCATCAAAACGCTAAGGACGTTCGTCGGTTTTAGCGATGTTAATCCGCCGCTTTAGACACTTCAATCTTGCATCCATTGTTGTGGAGTTATAAATTCATCAGACGCTCCACCCTCCGATGCCAGTCGAGCAGCCAGCTTCATTAAGTCAAGTGCCCTTCAATGTGGAAAATTCATAAATGAAAACAGAATTCCATTTCGTCTGCGTGCCGGTAAATATATAAGAGATTTTCTAAGCTTCTAGATGGCAAATAGTTGGGCAGGTACTACCTTTATGTACGTATCAAATTTCTCGCCTTATTTAATTATATTGACTATTATATCCATTTCCTTATTTTCATGGATGTACTCAGTAGCCAGGGCCAGGGTATGATGGGATATTTTATTTCATTTCGTATTTGTATAATTCCTAGCCTATGTAACAGTTCTGATCATTTCCTACTTCGGAGCAATGTAATTAAGGATTTGATGCTTAGTTTTATTTTGCATTTTGCCTTCTATAAAAAAGAGGTAATATTGTTATTTCTATTTAATTTTATTTGTCCCATTGTGCCCCACTTACCGCTACAGTACTAGAAGATAGTTATAACTCGGCGCCTGCAGCAACATCGAAAATACAATTTTTAATATTGACTTCTGGGTCTGAGCATACATGCTCCGTTGGTAATTGTAACAAAGTTTCATTCGTGTTTACCACTCAGATGTTCCATCACTTCTGATACGTGGTCAAAGCAAGGAAAAAGACGGACATAAACACTAGAAATTATGGCAGCGGTGCGTCCGTAAACTGACCTGACGCAATCATAAAGTCGGTAGATTTTTGAAGCAGGAAAGTTGCAGGCGTTCATAAGGCAGGAAAAGGTGCAGACGAACGAGCGATAAATGCATGAATATAATTTAAAGAAGGATCTATGAGGTATTTCAATCACCGTCTGCATTAATGGCATTTAAAGACCACGGTCTGCTGATAGAACACTAATTACTTGAAATTATCTTCAGCTTCAACTTCGAGCCCATAATCACCATGTCATCCATTAAGCACCTGTAGCTATTGCTAGGGATATTATACAATGCACAATGATTTAATTTCTGCCAATCGAGCAATTGGGCTCGGTCGAGTGCTCATTAATTTCAAGATTTACAAATCTCACAGGGGAGAATTATTTATTGACTAATCCAAGTGTTATCAATATTAGACACATTCTAACGCGAAGTGCAGCTCACACGAAAATGTAAAGAAAGGAATACTTTAGGAGCTGTGCTCATAATGCTGCAGCTTCTTCCCATACCATAGTTTATTTCTGTACATGACATTCGAGGTGCGGCAAATGTGAAAGACGATTGATCCAGCACCTCAGGCTAAGTTAGTGACACTATAGCAGGTCTGAACTTCTCGAAGGAATTCAAGCCAACCTTCAACAATGCAACAATGTTTGTGATCTTGAGTTTCATGCCTACGATTTAGAGAGTTGTGTGTTAAAAATTTAATTAAATTGAGACTGTAGAAATAATTAATGAGATCCGAACAGGTGACGGATGTTCAGATGTCTCGGTTTGCGTTTTGATTTTTAGCTTGAAAAATATCAAGTCTAATCAATTCTGAACCACTGTAGTATTAAGATAACGATAAGAGAATAGATTTTCTGTAGCACAATCTCAATTAGATTTGCAAGCAAAAATCGTAGCATCAGACATGTTTAACACTTTACTCATTTAATGAAAGATACGAAAAATATTATTTCTCGATGATTTTGTGACAGTGATTTTTAAATGAATAAACGGCGTATAAATGCTTTCAAAACCTTTGAATTGTGTGCAGGCCCATCCTGACCGTTATGGAAGACCCAAATGTCGCATTAACTCATTACGAGTCAGGCCTTCATGATTGCGGCGTCATTTTGAAATCACCAGATAGATGTTTATGAGAACAACAAGCAACACCGTCCCATACACGCTTTTTCTTGATTTTAGTGAGAATTAACTGTCTTTGAACTTTATTTGCTTTAAAACGTAATGTGCGGAGGATGATGTGATTGAATTAAGTTTATCACACATTTTGGCATTGCTTCTCATCAGAAGCAACGACTGAATTATTTATTCAAATTCACTGCTTTAGCCTTGATATAGTAGCCTCAGTTTACCATATAGTCAATAAAATGCTTGCATTAATTTTATATATTGTAGAAGTTTCATGAATAATTAAGCAAGGGTTCTCTGCAGTTGGCAGAGAGCAACAAATTGTCTTTGCTAAAAGGATATGCGGGCCTATATTCTTTATTATTCCGTAGGCTTCTTCCTCGTTAGCCCATGAATCTCTAAAACATCCTGTTGATGTAACTTCAGAAACTCCTCAGAGAAAATATAGCATGGAAACCACGACAGGAAGAGTATCCTTCAAGCTCTGGTAACACAACAGCGAAAAGTTCCCTGCCTCATAGTTAGAGGTTGAATTAAAACTCGGCAACTTTTAACTGAGACGTGAATGAAACTTGAACTAAGCGAGGACCCGAGCTTTCATGAAAGTTAAGAGGTTAACTTGAGTGAGGGCCTTAGTTAAATCCTGGCATTATTCAATATTGTGCGGGCTTTAAGGAGAGCAACCTTCTTGTTTTAACGTGTCTCAGGAGGATGGTCATCGAAAAAGTATGTGAGAAAGAATAACTTTTTTTAGTATGGCTGAAGAGATTGACGCTTAAATGACTGTCAACTAGAATCCAATAGGCAGATTAAGCGCAATTTCAGAGACAACTTCCCTCTAATCTACTAAATTTTAATTCTTTAACTCAATGTGCGTGGATTTAGACTTTTGCCTTACTATACATTTACTATACTTTTCTTAGCATCCGTAGCATAAGCTGAGCGTGGTTGCCAACAAGCTCAAGAGTTTCATGTCATATTTCAATTAACTAAATAAGTTTAAAAGGCAGATTAAACGATATTCTTGTGCACATGATACCTCCCTAACAAATTTATAATATTAATCACCTTAGGAGCAGCTGGAGTTGATCGCTAACACCCCAGGGCTGTGCGACTTCAAAGTGAACCAAGTGTACGCGATCGTGTCTTCCAGCGTATCCTTCTGGATCCCCGGCATCATCATGCTGGTCATGTACTTCAGGATATACAGAGAAGCCGACAGACAGGAGATGATGGTCTTTCGGTGAGTTATTCTAATATTCTACTGTAAATCATTTTCTGTATAAAATGTTTTTCAAAATATTCAAAACATGTATATGTACCATTGCCGCGAGCGTTACACAATTTAAAAGCATAGTATGCCAGTAAAACTTCATACATCTACAGAGGTATTTCCGCAAGCAAATAATAAATTATTGCAGCAGATAAACGATTTGGTCTTCACATGAAATTTAATTTATTGTTTTCAAATTATTTTGATTGACATTATTTGATAAAAATTTCGGTATAATATCATACTGCTTGATTTACATCGTAAATATTATTTAACGGCTGTAAAATAAGAAAAAGAAATTTTGTAAACGAAAAACAGCAAAGGGATATTTTGGATTTTTAAAAAGTATCTTTGAAAAAACTGTTAAAGGATATTTTCTAGGAACCCAGACATGCATATCATTTCATTCCGGATTTATCATGATTATGTAAACGGATGCTTTGGTTTCACGAATTTCGTGTTGATATGAATAAGCAATATCGTAAACTTCAACAAGTTTAGCGATCATCCGCCTCTGAGCTGAAGCCTGATCATCTCCAAAATGGTAACGTTCTCAAATTAAAACCAATTTCAGTCAATTCTCAAGGCCCTCACGTCAGTTAATATCATTTCTGGCTCGCTATCGGCTCAGGGTACTGGTATGATTGGCGCTGCTCTTGTGCTGAGCATTTGCAGATTGAATTTCCGTTAGATGGCACCCTTCACAATGCAGCTCTAATATTCTGAGTGTATTATTAACAATAGAACATTTCCGCAATATGACTACAAGTTCCGTCGCTCCCCGGAGCCTTCGCATCTGTACCTATGGCATGGACAATTTGCATTGAATGTCACGTGGCTGACGTTGGGATTAAACTATCCGCTTGTCCCCGCATATCGCAACTAATTTCTTGAATAGTTCATGTATAAACGTTAAACAGAGCTGTTGCAAGCAGGCTAGTGTATTGGTTCCTTCAGTCTCTGATTGGATGGTAAAAAACTTGAATCTGTGTGTCCCATTCAGGAAATTAAGAATTGAAATTTTCCAGCGGACTTTTACACATGATGACTAATTTCAAAGTGAATTTCTACTGATAATAAAATGTAGAATTCCTGAGATATGGGCCCAAAAAATGATTATCTCAACCTTAAAAATTCTGTTTTTACGAGAAAGTCATCGCATATTTCAGCGCAGCAGGCTGATGATCTCAATTATTAGGAAGGAAGGACGCTGAGAAAGAATGTGCCCTAAATACTGATAGGATCGTGTTGAAGCATCCAATTAGTGTAGAAGTCTGGGTGGGAAGGAAGCCCTTGACGCTCCTCATCAGCGCATAGGATTCATCAGAATTCAAGATTCGCGCGCTCGAGAATCGTCAAAGTTTATATCTTTTGGCAGCGAAGCTCAATTAGAGTCTGCTGCGTGCAACGAGGTGGTCGTGCGCGTCTAAATTACCAGTACGAGAGGACCACTCGAGGGTGGGACGACGAGGACACGAGAGGGTGAGATGACGAGGGCACGCGAGGGTTCTGGAGCAGTTCATAAGTTCTTCGAGGGACTCGATCGCAATACGCTCGAAATTTTGTAGTTATTTATTGGATATTGGGGACAGATATTGGAACCCTTCTTCAAATAGACGACTTGTGTGAATTCAATCATAAACTAAAACGTATAGAGGTTACTTAATATAGTCATGTTTGCCATAGTATAGCCATGCGATAGATAGATCATATTTCTTCGAGTGTTGCAAAATCAGTATTCTAAATATTGGTGTTAAATATGGTGTACTCAGAACTTAGATTAGATGGTCTCGAAGTTTAGAGCGATTCTCGAGTTGATATTAGAGAGAAAGCCAGAATGGCGAACGTCGTTCTAGTTTCATAAAACTAGTAAAAAAAGAAGACTTGTATTTAAGTAACATGAGCATTCATTCTAAAACCTATTTCAAACTCGGTGTCCCGCATGGATATTGAGACTCGTTTTCTGCTTGCGAAGCAGTTTTCTCCAAAAGTCATTTATCAAAGTATAGTCATTTTGAAAACACATACATACGTAATGATATTCAAGATATAGATGAATCTGACTTTCCAATTATTATGATAAAGTAGAGATAGTAGTCGATCCGTGATTGGATTGTTTCACAAATGGGTGCATTCATTTTATTTAATGGGTGCATAAGTGCATACCATGAGCACAAAGGAAAATCTTTACAAGCGTAGTAATATCGAGCTTCGTTCGTTTTTTTTCATAAAATAACTATCAGTATAAATATCAGTGGTAACCTCATGCATTGTTCTGTTTAATTACGCCGTATGAATTTTCTTAAAAACTAAATGATCGCGTGTTGCATAAATTTCGATCAATATCTGGCTAATAACTTTGAATGAATACAATTTCCATGAATTGTGAGTCATTCATTCTTTCACTATACTAAATGTTCGTCATTCTGCTAATAAAATTTGGAAACAAAGATGAGTCTCCATTTTGGTCGAGACCTCGTTACTTGACCTCAGCGTTCAAGAGCCCATCGAGAAAGGCTGGAAGTTTACCTGAAAGTTAAGGCTCAATCCCTCTCAAGTTGTGGTAACTTCCTGACGCAGTCTTATGGAAAGTTGCGAACGATCGAACCTCGCAGGTTAGGGCAGCAGTTACCAGCTGTAGAAACGATGGCTTCACGCCATGAGCAACGCTCTTCTTTTTGCACATTTTCACTGGAACTATTCACTAGAATTTTTACTGTTAACTCGCACATTTTCACTGGAACTATTCACTAGAATTTTTACTGTTTATTTGCACATTTTCACTGGAATGAGTTTCTGTGTATTAAAATAAGATCTTAGAATTTAGCGATATTATCTTCTGAATTTAATTTTTTAGATGCCATATTCAACTCTTTGCTATAACCAAATATGACCTTTGAACTTTGGACCTAATAACCGTTGGCCAAATAAAAGAATTACGAAAATGCCCATTATTTATTTATATTTTCTAGTATAAATCTTTTCACTTCTATTACTCTATGATACAAGAATAAAAATTTTCTTACTTCGAACAATTTTCCTAATATCTATGGAAATTAATCAGGCTAAACTTGATATTCTTGTACAATTTTTCTGTCTTCTAAATAGTTATATCATGAAAATGTCAAAGATTTAAGCTGAATCATTAATTCAGTGGCTTAATCACAGTATTTTTTATGACTTATAATGTGATCCAAACGAACCCAAATCTTGCCATTATACCTGGAGTTTTGTCATTTTCTTTGTCATTACTCCTAATCATCGAACGTATTCTTACCATTACCTCTACGACCTGACCGTCTTCCAATAAAGCGGTGACTACAATAACATTATTGCTTACACACAATTTCCTAAGATTTCTGAAATATTTTCTTTAACTAAACATATTATTGAATTCGTTTACAATTTCAACAATATAGTGTGTCCGGCTTTGAGTGAATGAAAGCAGTAGGCTAGCTATTTTTTAAAACTACGAAAACATTTTTAAATCACAAAAATGTTCTTTGCAAAGCCATATGCATTCTCCCACAAACATTTCCACCACATCATAAGCGTTATGATTTACCAGTAAGCAGGAAATGGCGGAAACAGACGTCACCAACAAAATATTATGTTCGCATTTACATTTCTATTCATGTCTTCATAGCCGCAAATTTTCCCTTCTTGTTTCAAACAAGACGCGAAATAAATGTATTTTATAAATTGTAAATTACACGTTATAAATTACCAAGCTGGGTGCTGAAATAATAAGCTAACGTTGTACAATTTTACTGGTTATATTACAAATTTAAATTTTATTCATTCATTAAGCATTAATGATTCTGTTTCAATCTAGAAATAATTGTTACTTTACCCTCAACTTTGCACCACTCGGTAGGATCTATAAAGTATTCTTTGCGACTCCAAACCGCTGGCGCTGGTATTAATGCTACAATGAGAGAAATGAGTGAGTCTTTGTCCAAATGGCGATAAACTTTTTCATTTTTCGGGTCATCTTGAGTTGGTTTGGCCCGGAAAAAGGAGCGTATCAGTGCTGGGTGCAGAAGTGTGTCCCTATATTGGAGAATATGATCCATACATTTTTCAAAGTGTACGCTCGGCCATCGACCACACAAATAAGTATAAATATCGCTCCGTCGCTAGGCATAAATCTGGCAACAATGGCGTCGAGTTAGAATAACTTTGCACCACTCGGTAGGATCTATAAAGTATTCTTTGCGACTCCAAACCGCTGGCGCTGGTATTGTTGCTACACTGAGAGAAATGAGTGAGTATTTGTCCAAATGACGAAAAACTTTTTCATTTTGCAGGTCATCTTGACTTAGTTTGGCCCGGAAAAGAAGCGTATCAGTGCTGGGTGCCGAAAGTGTGTCCCTATATTGTAGAATTTGTTCCATACATTGTTCAAAGTGTACGCTCGGCCATCGACCACACAAATAAGTATAAATATCGCTCCGTCGCTAGGCATAAATCTGGCAACAATGGCGTCGAGTTAGAATTGTGGCCCCGACTGAATGTTCAGATGGCAATAACAAGTTGCATTACATTCTTGAACAAAATTTGTCATGGCAAAATTTTTTTTTACTTTCGGGATCACAAAATCATCTACAATACGTTTTTTTACCGCAACAAAGCTCAAACCCTTGATCCAAGATTAAATTTGGTAAGTAATAAAATAATATGACTCACTTTTTTTCAAACAATCAGAAAAAGATCGATTGAGAGAAGCGTTGAACGACGGAAATAATCTGAACGATTTCATCAAAGAGTCACCCATTGCACACCTTATTTTTATACCTGTCAGAGAAATTAAGAATATTATATGAAGTATTTTCGTACATGAAGGGCGCTTTGCAATATTCAAGAGACAAGCTGTAGCATTTGTTTTGATACTCCACCCTACTTAATAAACTCGATTATTACAAAATATTTTTGAACGATGATAACTCCCAGACTGATTCCTACATAGGCTTCGAGTTGCAAGCGCTTCAGCAATCGTGGCCGTCTCACGACTTCCGTTTTGGCATGAACGGAAATTACATGTTCAAAATTTATTTATCCACGAAGTAACATTCTTGTCCATATTTTAACACTAATGGATGAGGTAGAGGCAGAGAAAGCATGGGTTGAGTGAACAAGGAAACATATACAGTACGAAGCAGTCTACTTTATTGCGCTGGACAGGATGAGGCAAAGGAAATATCAGCAGAAAACAAAAAGACATTTTCTATAAATTATCTAGAAAAACTGAACGTTGCAGAATTTGGTGGAAATTCGTCAATAATCGGCACTTTTTTCATAAATGTAGGGAATATGGCAGTGAATGATAGGGGATACATTTAAGAAATAATATGCGTTTAAAAATTACTTTTTGAAGACAGCACTTCTAAGGAATCTAGTGTCTTCGGTGTAACACATGTACAATAAATTTCTAATTTAAATATTAAAAATTAATTTCTTGATTATATTTTTAACATTTATAAAATGTACAATTTTTAAAAATTATTTATTATGTCAATTGATACATGCATTGTCTCCGACTTTACGCAAGTGTGCAAAATTTCAAATCGATTGGACAGGTAGAAGTGTGTTAAATATCGATTATACGATTTGTAGCAGAATGACAAACAAACAAAGAAGGAGGGAAGTTAAAGGGAAGTGTTGTAAAAATACAACTGCAATGTGGAAACTCATTCCCGACGTAAATTTTAATGAGACAAATTGACTAGAATAAAATTGTTAAGCAAAATGGAGTCTGAAGCATGAACGCAGGACAAATATTTCAATTTCGTAACGGAATTTTAAAATAATTTCTAGAAAATGAAAATATATTACTTCAAGAAATCATTCAGATATTCAGCAAAGACAAAACTATCTGTGAAGAAGCTTGTACAAACGACATCCGCATAGAAGGTGATGAACGACTGGCACAAACTGAAAATAATTGGATTTGAAAATGAATATTTCTCTGCAGCTTCATCGGAATAATCCCTCTATAGTTAGTGAGATGCAACGTCATAAATTACACTACAGCCTGAAGTGAGAAATGGCAGTGAAACGCTATCGTTTACATGGGCGCGTGTAACACGGGCTTACCAAATCAACGACTAACTTTAATTTTTTCCTCACATGAAGTGCGAGGTGATTCTATTTTTCAGTGATTGAGTGATTCTATTTTTTTCGTGGGGATGAATACAAATATTTTAAATTATCAGTACGAGTAGCACAGCATCAGCAGCGCTGAAATGAAGAATTTACGAGCTTTCGATACGCAAACGAGAAATATTCAACATCTTCCTCCATTAGCAGCCAGCAGACTTAATAACCAATAACATTATACGGAGATCCATTATCCATTCAAGAATAATTCCATTCATGAGCAAGCCTTTCAAAGCCTGCACCCAAAAATTTATATTATACCCCGGTCGAATGTCAGCGGCATCAGTGCATGCGCTATCATCATAAATGATTCACTCCGCTAATTGACAGAATTATTTTGAATTGCAAAAAGGATAAAATAATTTAAAAATTGAACCGAAACGTAATGTAAAACTAGAGTCCTGCATGATCGGGAGATTTTAATGAAATTGGATAGTTCATAGGATTTCTATGATATTAAATCAAATAAATATTCTAATTACGATAAACCTGAGGACTTGCATCGGATCCAACGCAATTTATTATTGTGAATTATATGTTCCTGAAATTAAGAATAAACTTAATTGATAGAGTGTTCCAGGTTTTGAAATGAATTTTCGTAACGTTTTTTAGCGCATTTTCTCATTTATGAAAAAAATGCACTATTGTGCTCGCCATGTCCGTCTGTCTGTCCGTCCGCCTGTCCGTCCGTCCGTGACCTCAAGTTTTCGTCGACGAGAAAATGCGCTCTCTGTCACTCACTGCAGTGAGTACTGAGTTATATTTTTTCTCTTTCTAGAGTCAATGTTGATTCATCCTACAAAATATTACCAATTGTTGAAAAATATGAAAAGGAACATTTTCAGAATTAGAACTCCAAATAATATTAAGCAATCCATTTTTAGCTGGATATTATAGGCTCTCAGCTTGCAGCGCATATTTTGGTCGTTAAACCATCATTAATAAAGGCCTCATTAGTGGCCAAGTTGCCTCTAGAACCTCAATTAATGTTGTCGGTACAACTTTGAGTTTCAAGTTTTAATTCGAGCAGTGAACAACGCTCGTTATTAATGAGTACTGAGTTATATTTTTTCTCTTTCTAGAGTCAATGTTGATTCATCCTACGAAATATTGCCAATTGTTGAAAAATATGAAAAGGAACATTTTTAGAATTAGAACTCCAATTATAATATTAAGCAATCCATTTTTAGCTGGATATTATAGGCTCTCAGCTTACAGCGCATTATTTGGTCGTTAAACCATCATTAATAAAGGCCTCATTAGAGTGGCCAAGTTGCCTCTAGAACCTCAATTAATGTTGTCGGTACAACTTTGAGTTTCAAGTTTTAATTCGAGCAGTGAACAACGCTCGTTATTAATAAAGGACAGCGGAAATTAAGAGTCCTCTCAAATCTTCGTACATTCGTGCTGTTCTGTTCGTTCGTTATGTATATTCGTACATTCGTGCTGTTCTGTTCGTTCGTTATGTAAAATGTTGTAGAGATAATTGAATTCGGGAGGCAACATATTCATTTACAACAACAATATTCAATGATTGCGATATGAATTGTTTTAAAGTTATGTTTTTTTGTTTTCTATGTCTAGGATATTGATGCAATGGCATTTTATATTACTGATACATTAATTATGTCTACATCCTGCTGTTTCTGAATAAACTGAAAACTTTATTAGGAAACATTCAGAAACATTTGAGAATAACCTGGATCCGAATAACCTGTATGCATTTTCTTTTGACGGATTTGCTATTATTAGTGATGTTTCTATCGTTAGTGCTGCTTAAACATAAATTCAGTGCTTAAAACACTGTTACTATACACATATTTTTAATATACAAAAATACAGCGAACCGGCATTAATCAGGAGGAGGAATCGCATCTGAATAATTTTTTAAATCGGCCCATACATGAATTGTCTTTTAAATCGACATTGTAGTTTAGCCCTTCCAACGAATATTATTGAGCTTATAAAAACAAATCGGCCAAGTAAAACAAGACACAATAATGCTGTTTTGATTGGGTCCATCCCCATCCCCAATCGGCTTCTTACCTCTCCGAATGCTAGACAGTTTAAACCAGAAACATCAATTACTTCTGATGGACTTAAAGCAATCAGTAGATATTCAATTTCCCCGAATCCATTTGAAATTTTTAATGCATATTTTCATCGGTTCGCGTAGCGTCCGATCGACACAGAAGTGCCATTCTCTGAAGCAATTTGCATTAAAACTGTAATTTGAGTCACGCAAGCTCCAGTTATTATTGCGGGCCGATAACGCTATTGGCTATTTTTTAACTAATATTCTTCAACGAAATATTTTAATGTTTTGAAATTTTTTTTAAAACATATGACGAAGAACAGAATATTTTCGGACAATATTAAATGTTGAAGATTTTGGGAAATATGTATCATGCTGGATTTATTTCGGTTGGATTCATTCAAAATGCAAAGGCAATTATTTTTGGTACGCGAAAAATGCTTTCAGCAAGACTTGCGCACACGTGTTTGATTCATTTTCTGATCTGCACTGGATGCACCATCTGCTATCTCGAATAAACTTCATTCAAAATTATCCCAGAATGTGTCAGCTCCTCGAATTGCGAAATTTTGTAGTTATAATATTTGCAATCTAATCGCTTTGTTCATTTTACATTCACACGGCAGCATCAAAGCCTGGCTAATACCATTCACAGCGTCCTCAAATCCCTTGAAGCGATTCCCTTTGTTGTTGTTTGATCGGCTGTGCTGAGCTTGTCATGTGCATTCTGCTGCTCAACTCGAGCGTTATGATTGAGTGTTACTGAGCAACTCTTACTTAATAAACACCACGCAGTTCAGTTCCTCTCAAATAAAATTTTTGTTTATAAAGCTAATTTATTCGGTGCCGATCGAATTCTACAGAAATAATCAGCTTTATTTTTGTCCATAAGCCGGATAAATTTTTTCTTTTCTTATATTACAAATTTTAGCTGATCAGATGCCGACTGATACCTTAAAGTTCCCCGTCTTGCACCATCTATAAACCTAACGTGGACCGATTGTCTGCTCAGTGGACTGTTCCATAGGGACGACGCTGGTATGTAAGCTGCAACATATATTTAGCGACATTATTTAATCTTAATGTACTACCATCGTTCACTTATAATATAATTTGTTCAAACTATTCCACTTTGCTTAAAAGAACATCTTATCTTAAATCCAAATCATAACTGTCCCTGTAAATAATTTCCACCGGATAAGAAACAGTTTGTTATATTATATGATATTCTGAGCTTGGGGTATACATTTAGGGTATATAATATTTAGCTATAAGTCGGCACTCCTTTGATTCTATGTCATATTTTCCTCTCCAGTATCGACAATAAAATACAAGCTCAATATTAAGAGAGCGTCCGGAAATTCACGCCATGGCATGTAAGGGATTGTCATTCTGCATGACCAAGCACCTCCACTTTACTATAGACAAATCCGAGCGCGTGCTATTCTCTCGAGTGCATCGGTAATAGACTGAAAGTTTTTCAATCGTCCGCCATATTCCCCGCTAGATCAAGCGAACCGTAAACTGAATGACAGCGTGCGCCCTCCGTGGACTTTATAGGAATGCAGACTTTATACTGAGGACCTCCGACATTCCATAAAGATAGTTTTATTTCGGGTCCGCAGACAATAAACGTTCTATCCATTGTCCCGACATTTTATTGTCTGTACATGCAATTTTTATGGCATTTTCTTTAATTTATTTATGTGAGTTAATTCAATTTAATTTATTTATATGAGAATACATGTACATTAATTTATTGTCGTCGGTGAATATAGCTTTGGAGGAGTTCAAACTCATCTTAAACAATGTTTTATATGAGTTCCAACTAATCTAATTTATTTCACCCGATATATAAATTATTAGCGTGGGACAACTAACCAATATTCACGCTCTAATTTGTATAAGTTATATTCATTGATTAAAATGGCTACAATTAATTATTCCAATCAATTTGGGTTAAGCGATCAACACCAAGTGCAATCAGGCTGCAGCATGAACTTTGCTGTAAAATATTCATCTTCGCGCGATAAAACTTTCGGCTTAATAATCCGTCATTGGACCTCAAACCTCGACAATTCAGTTACAAAAGACCATTCAATCATGGCCTGCACCGTGTTGTGCGTGAATTTAATCACTTGCTTCGATAAGGAACGCGAACCAATTAAGGCGGAGGCTTCGAAAACACGGACGCTATCGACGGAAGCAATCTGCCTCGATAATGCACGGAGATTGACAACGAGCGGCCTCCTGTGTTGCTGCAGTCAAAGCCTGCGAGCTGCACAGCTTCTCGTCTGGATCGACGCTGCTTCGAGTGACGGTCCATTTAACAGGCAAAGAGAACACGACGCCGTCAAATGGCAGCCTGTCATGGTCTGCTAGTCTCAGAGTGGCTAAAAGTTGCTGTAGATTTTCATGTTTTGAAGTCTGGGTTCAAACATATTGGTATGAATGATGATGTCGAAGCAGGATTTTGGTGATGTAATGACATTAATTTTGAATAGAATTTCTTCGGTGAAGATCTCCCATTATCATTCAATCTCGAATATAATTCATTGTCAGTGAACAAAGATAATTATAATTTAAATTTAAGATTATTTGAAAAATCACTCTGGATATTTACTTAATTAATTTAGTGTTTGCTAAAAAATTCCGTGGGCGATTTTATCAGAACTCCATCATTACGTCGGTTCTTGACAAAGTCTCTAGTATAATTATATGTTTTCTGTTAGAACCATCAAAAGGCAAAACTGCTTTAATTCATTCAGTGATTCACTATTTAAGTCTGGTCGTGTTCATAACTTGTTAAATAATTGATGCGAAAACTTTTCTCTCGCTTGTATGAACTCCATCGAATTCCGTCAGACGCAAACTTGTGTCTGGCGGAATCTGATTTAACGAGCGCCGGATATTTTCCCGAACGTTGGTGGGGTAATCTCTTGCGCTCTTTAAATCTTCATCTCTTTCAAGTATTTAGAAAATCCCGCAAATCGTCAAAGATCCAGAAACGGCACGACTCATGAGCTATTCGAATTGTTTTCATTTCGAGGGAAGCTCAGTCGAGAATTGCTTTTCAATTGCCAGCATTTACCGAAGTCATGCATCAGCGACTGAACAAACTTTGCGCTTCTCCGAGGAAAATATTTCGAGTCACTAAATACTTCTCGAATAAATACTTCGCTCGCACACTCCAGATGACAGAAATTGTTCTCAATTAAAATTCTACGAGTGCCTGTCAAGATGCATAAATCCATGCGACTTTTAAAATTTGTGAATGTCTGCAAGGCTATGAATTCCCTTGAAAGATTAACCCTGAAATCAGGTAGTCCGCAAATAATATCACCTTTCATGCAAAAAATACTAATTAATAAACCAAAATAATGTTCACGAAAAAATAGCCAATTAAAAAGGAAACCTTCATATAAAAATTGATAAATATTTGAAGAAAAAAATTGCACGAAATCACCCTGTCGAAATTTGAAAACAATTTAGGCTTCGATCCATTTTATTATTTGTAGTTCATTAGAGTAAAAATTTTGTTCTGCATGTCGATCAAGCTTCTATTTCTCCTTCCCACCAAGAATAAAATGAAATCATGGTCTATGCATATGAGCTTGAGTAAAATCCATTCAAATAGATTTCTTTAATAATTTTTGGCTAGATTTGTTGTACATTTCAAAACACATTTATGAACTTAAAAGAAAGTATTAGTTTTCCTTTCAGTAGAAAACTATTCTTTTATTGCCACTCTTTGCTCGGCAACTAACTTCAATATTTGTGAGCTGCACTCTCATGAAATTTCAATACTACAACACCACAAGCTTCCTAATCCTAAAAAATTTTAAGTACATCCTAACCGATATACTTCAAAACGTTTTTTTCCCCTAAACATCTTCAACAAACAATGATTTGAAAAATTACGGAGTAGGAAGGACTGAATAAAGAGTAGTGGGGACTGAATAAATGCCCATTCCTCTTCATCGTCGGAATATTTGACTTTCGGAGCACACATTAAAATTCATCGTCATTTCGTCATGTTAGACGAGGATCCTGAAAATCACTGTTGTATTAAAAAATTTATTACCTTTATTTTCTGTTCAAGCTTACACGTCGTGAATATTCAAAGATTGGAGATGTTTGAAGTATTAGTTTTTAACAGCAATAAAATAAACTTAACGAACTATTTATACCGAAGTTTTTAAATTTCTTGACCGTGTTTTGGGTTACGAATTCAAGTGTGGCATCGCAAAGCTACATATATATGACGTGCCGGCTTCCAACGCTGAGCCTTATAATTTCCTCTTTATGTGATTTTATTATGTATTATTTTCAGGTCAACAGTTGCTTCTCTGCTCCTCAATAAACATCTCCACTTAAACGGAATGAAATCCAGCGCCATGAATGATCATCAAATTACACCGGCCGCCAATCGTAATTTGCATCCACCAACGAATGGTTCGAACATGCGATCCGATAATGCAAACGTTACTTCTGATGTGTCATCTTTAAAACCCAAGTCAGACCACCTAAGGTTGGAGGCAGCTGATGAGCCTTCAAATTATACCAGCCAGTTTAATGATACATCAAAAAATCATGATAAATCATCTCAAATAACAAGCGCGTCTCCTAACCCTTCTTGTAAGCAAGCTAGTGTAGATAACCAATCACAAGAGAGTATACGTAAGTCAGAGGATTCTAATATTTCACCAGAAAAAACAACAATGCTGCCGAGCAAGACTATAAATTCCAGTTCCGAAAGCGATGCTCCTTCCGGCGTCTCTGCAAATCCACTTGCAAGGAACGCTTCTTGTGGTCACGCTGATGGCTATGACTGCAGTCGTCCTCTCAGCCAAATGAGCAGTCCGGGCATGGACGTTCTAGGAAGAACAGCGTTTCGACCTTATCATTTTCCAGATGAATATCAGCCAAACGATACCGATGATACCAGTCCAGAGCTTCTTGACTCCCCACTATTGAAGTGCTCAAAGCTTTTGAAACTAAAGTATGATAGTTTCCCCAAGCCAAGGGGAGCCATTAAAACTACTTTATCTAACTCATCTTATAGTTACGTTCAAAGTCAGATTTCTTCGCATGTTGATAACTTATCGAGCTCGGTGCCCAACTTAACATTAGCAAGAGTTCCCCGAAAAATATCTAAGAGCACTTTCCGCAAATTGGAGGAAATGTGCGACCCTTCTCCAGAAGAGGAACAGCTTAGTGCAAAAATTGACGCTTCGGCTGATGGCTTTGCCAAATTCGACGGAAAATTTATCGAACCCTTTCAGCAGAAAGAACCTGCTGACACTTTCGATCGAGATGACAATTCGTCAATTATCTCGCGAGCAGAAACCGCTCGGAGTCAGCCATGCAAAGATTTTAGTCGAGAGTTGAATCTGGGAAGCTGCCTTGATAATCGTGCATTCCATTCCGACGGCAACATTCCATCGAGAGGGAAACCTTTCATCAGAAATCATTTTGACTTTGCTCCTCTTGTGTCTGCTGCCAATGATGCAAACGAAAACGTCAAAGTCGTCCCCACAAGTTCTGCGGTCCTCACAACGTGCACTGTGAGTTCTGCTTGTACAGCTACGACAAACTCTGGCGCTTCCACTGAAATTGCTCAGCAGCCTTTAAAAAATCGAGCTTCAAAAGCGACCGACAAGCTGGTGAAGCTGACGAAATATCAAAGGAGTCCCATGATTCTGCGAGTTGGAAGATCCTCCAGCAAAGCTGCAGCCAATGCCGACCGTCAGGTTGCGAGCGTCAAAGACAAGGTCGCATCCACTGTCAAAAAGCGGAAATTTCTCGGTGTTGGTATGCGTGTCGGCAGATCGCCAAGTCCTGTCAACGATCGAGGAGTGCGAGTGCGAGAAGAACCAGTTTTGGTCGAAGACAAGAAAAAGCAAGCAACACTTCACAAAATGAAGCGGGAAAGAAAGGTATGTACGACTGTTAAATTAATTTCCGATCTAGTTGTGCTATTTGCATTAGTAAGTCTCTCTCATTTTCTTGCATTCTACATTTTACAGCAGATGAATATTTGTTTTTGAGGCAGTTTTCTTTCAGGAAAATTCTCAATGTATTACCAGCAATCATCAAAAACACAGCATCAAATATTGCAGTGATATGAAAAATTTTAAAGTGTTTTTCATTTAGCGTCACCAAAATTTCACGACCACTCGCGCCCACATCTGCAAATCTCATTTCATGAACGTTTTTACGAATTGGCGAGAATCAAATATCTCTTGAACTCTACCCATAAAATTGTCCGGTTTTCAATCAAACTACGTCACACGCATTAAAATTTTCTCCGTCCATCCATTTGAACGACGAAGCTAAAAGTTTCTAAGTTCCTTTCTCTGCTATAGGATTGGAATCTGGCAATTTTCAGAGCCGTGCCTCAAATTGCGCAATCATCATCCCCGAGATTTGGTCGTCAATACCGGTACTGAAACTCTGCTCACACGCGACCGATCTGAGAAAATTTTTTCAGGCGAAGAGCCGAACTCGGCTCACTTAATGAAAGAAATTTTTAGGCTCACAGATTAAGAGGAAAATTTCTTATTTATACGACAAAGAAAGTTCCGGAAGAATATTCTTCACACCAGTGTTTTTATCTTTAGTTCATTTTAATTGTACTGAAATTTACTGGGCAGTAATTGATATAACTTGCTGTTTATATACGACTAATTAATTACAAAGAACTATACGTCAAGTGATACAAATTTGCTTTTTATTTCAATTAATATAAGTGAATCTGTTTTTTCCAAAGGTGGAAACAAAGAGCAAACTTTATTTGAAAAGATTTGCCAATCTGTTGTAATTTAAAAAATTGGACTAAATGATTAAGAAAAATTGCATTTTATATCGTAGCAATTCAGATCAAATCACTTTATTTAAGCATTTTTATTCGTCCTTTGTAACATATATTTGTATCTCTAATTTTATCAACTCTTGCCGGGCAAATTTCAATAAATGTCTACTCACGAGCCTTCCTGGTGCTGGGCTCTTCTTATGAATGTTGAACGAATAAAAACATCTTACATTATTTTAGGGTAATTATTTGATTTAAATTTGTAGCCGTGACGCTTAGATCATGTTGCATATAAAACTGAAGAAAATCTGTATCGTTTTATTCCAAATGACTTATATTTAGAGAGCTTTTTTGAATTCATCAGAATTTTTCCATATGAAATTTGTTAATGGAAAGAAGAAGCATCGCATCGATATCCGGGCCATGATAGGCTGACACAGCTTCTTGAAGCGTCTCTACATTAGTCAGCATGACGACGCTCCCACTAAATCGCTGCTTCTTGATGCTGGTGCATCGCTCAGGCACTATTTTTCATTATTGACATCACTTACATATAGCTCACTACTACATTTTTAAATCACTGTTACCGGCCATCGATATCAGAACTGCTTAATTAAATAATTAATTAATTTAGGTCACATTCATGGCGTTCATGAAGTGCAGGTGACACTTCTACCAATTCGCATTACGCGCCTCGATCAAAAGTTTTATCTGCTTTGTAGCCACTGCTTAAACTCAAGTTTCTTCGTTCAAACAATTGCGGAATGTAGAGCAGAAGTAGTGTGCGCTTTCGGATGAGGACCGCTGAATAAAACATTTTCATCGCTCTCGCATCCATTTCTTCTCCGAAGGTAGCTTCTATAATTTCAAAAGTAAGGAGTTGAAAATCGTATGCTCAAAACAACTTTTAAAGCTTTCTTCTCGTGTTAAGTTTTAACTTTCGAATCCTCTGTTAGGATGCCGGGTAATTTTTACACGTGGCGTTGAAGAATCCCTTAAGCGAATTATTCAATACCGACGCCCATCGTCAACGATCGCAGCTGATTCGTTATCAAGCCCCTGGAAAACGCTTGATAAACTGTCTCGTAATCTTGTGATCGGATCACAATAAATCCCGAATAAGCTTGAATGCAGGCCCAGCGGTTAGCTTTATCACAGGCCGTGAAAACAAGACTGTTTTTCTGTGCCGGAGCGGTTGCCGAAAACCTGACCGTGGCTTTGGTGAGAAGCCTGCATGGAATAATAAATAGTGGCCGACTCCATCGTTGCTCACGACGAATACAGAAACTTATTTCAAATTATTCCTAGGTTGAAAACCTATTATTCGTGTGAACTCTAGGGAAAAGTTATCATATCTAAACATATGTTGTCCAAAAACTATTCTCGTACATATAGTTTCTAGATACCTTTTGGAAAATTGTCCTCTCCATAAGCCAACCAATCCTGTTATTGACAAAAATTTAGCTTCTACCCTGGCAGCAATATATATTCGGAAATTGATGGGTGATTTTTATTTATTTATTTCTTAAACTATCAAACATGTTTAAAATGAGGTACCAAATTCTTTAGTGTGCATCGTGAATAATGTATATACCTCGTCTTTCGTAAATATCCTGCATGAAAAAATAAAAATACTCGTAATAAAAAGCCCTTCCAAATTAACTACAAATACTGCGCTCAAACTTTCCAAAAATTACTTGCTATCCGCCCACCTCAATCAACGTGTTTTTTTTCCAAGAAAGAGAACTTCGAGGCAATTCAACGCTGTTGATGCCTATTTTATATTACTCGTTTTTTTTAAAGCTGCAGCCACCCGACGTTATCTGCAGCTCCTCTGAGCCTTGTTTTGTGTCGCGTATAGAGCTCGTACCTCAGCCCTAGGGGCCTTGGAAGCAGTGATCGAGCTGCTCCCAAGTAGACCAAATGTCTGGGTGAAGCGATACCAACTTGATGCATGTCTTCCGCCCATTTCCTGACCTGTTCTACATGCCTTTTACCTCATAGGTCACAACACTGCGGCTACAGATTCGGAAGCTTTTGACTTGAAACCTCCCGTGTGGATTTAAAATCCTGCAGGTTGGACACCCGATGTTGTTTAGCAGAAGTGCATGAGTTTTTGCTAAAATATTATCTGTTTGTGCAGCGCTAACCAAAAAAAAACTTCAACTTGATTTGTCTATTCAGGCGGCCAAGACTCTTGGTATCATCGTGTCCGTGTTCCTGCTCTGCTGGCTACCATTCTTCACGTGGTACCTGCTAGCTGCGCTGTGCGGAGATCCGTGCCAAGTACCTGAACCTGTGGTCACAACTCTCTTCTGGATTGGTGAGTAGAGACAAACATTGTCATATTCTATAATTTTGATGTACTTCTTCGCTCAAAATTAATTGTTGATTTTACAAAATTTTCTCATTATTCGGAACACGCGAAGTAAATTTCAATACCCCCTAAAAATTCAGCTTAATAAAAATGTATAGATAATAGAAATCAAGTTTGTTGAAAACTCATACCAAATTACCCAAGCATATCATCATCCGATCTTTAGCACAGCTTTATTTTGGGATCGCAATTTTGAATCAACCATTGCATATTTCCTTGACAACATTTCGCAACGACGAATAAAGTAGTGAAAGCCTTCGTCACTGAAGCCAGAATCGGCTAAAAACGTTAAATTGGACCGGTTTATTGTATAAAACTGAACCAACCACTACTTTATAAAAATTAGAGTGCTTTTCTAAGCTAGCTAAATAATATGGTCCTAGCGTCAGATGCTCTTATTTCAAGAACGCAGTCCTAAAAAAAATTCACATTCTGCGAGCAGAGACATGGAGTTAGCTTGCCCACTCAGCATGGCGTGCAGGAGTTCTGTTTGCCAAGCACAAACATAAACTCCTGTTCGTATTTACAGACTGCACTTTTAAAAAGTCCGTGCAATGTATGAACACCTGACGATGCTGTTCTCTTTTTATCAAGACTGCAAGAATTTCTTCGATTTTAGAAAGAGTAAAATAAATAAGTCACACATATATGCTAATAAAGTCACACATATAAATAAGTCAAGTCAAATCTGAATAAGTAATAAAGTCACACATATATGCTAATATGCTAATAAATATTAAATTCAAATGATGGGTTTCATAACCACACCGACTTTCTACTTAAGGTGAAGATTCCATCAAAGGAGCTGAGCAACACCAGCTGCTCTGAAAGCTTGCGAAAATCTAAAATTTAAATAACAACTAAGTTACTATTCAGGAGAGCCAAGCAATGTTATTTAGGTTTGAAAAATCATCCATTAAATTTTTGGCTCAACATTTAGCACCCAAATGAAAATCAATTTAGTAAGTCATATACCAATAATTTAAACAAACATCGATGCATGACTTTAATATTTTCTGCAGGAAAGCAGCATGATTTTAGTGTTGTAATCTAAGTTCAAAATATTGTTCAGAATATCCCTTGAATCTAGGGTGAACTTTTATACATTATCACGTTTTATTCCGATAATATGATTTGCCGTTGATCTGTCCTGAATAATTCAGGACCAACCAATAAAAATCGAGAAGCTTGGGCAATAGATATTGCCTTTTATACTACGTCCTTCAGTTTTAATATCAGGCGAATAGACTTTCCTAACCGAAATGGAATTTTGATGACATTTCCTATAAAAGTCCTCTGCATATTTATAGCACAAGATCAGAGCTTGGTTAGGCTGCGCTATTTTGACGTTCATTTGAGACTGGCAAGGCGAGTCTCACCGAGCCAATAACGCTCGGGCCAAATGCATTCCCGAATATTTTTTCCTTCTCATCAGTAAAGCTTCAGATTCTTCCAATATCGGAGCTTCAGACAATTCTGTTCACCAAGCGCGATCAAATTTCGCTGAATTTTTCAACGCAGTGGTTATTAATTATCGAGAGGTCTAATGCTCTGAATTGTATATACCAGGAATGATTTTTACAACCTTCATACGAGCGTAGGGATGAAGAACGGTTCAACACCTTTTGTGTGGAAAATGTTCTGAATTCAGTTGCAGCATGAGTCAGTTATATTGTTTGAAGTTATTGTTGAGAAATATTACACAACGATACGAAAAAATAACCTTATTGAGCTGAACTGGCAATTATATAATATAAAGATATCAAACTAAAAAACAATATAGCATTAACTAACTCATTAACAAGCCTGAGAAACAGTCTCTAGTATCTAAACTTATGAAAAGCATGATTTTCTACTTGAACGAATTTCTACAAATTTGTTCTACTTGAACAAATTTCAATCAATCTGCGGTGAATGAGAAAATATGTTCTCCATCAGCTGACTAAAAAATTTAGATACATTTCTGCACTAATTTTCTTGATACTTCACTTGGATTGAAAATGCTCTTCAAATCATTCATCTTCATCCATTCCACTCGAACTTATAAACTTCTGGAGTGGAATTGAAGCGAAGAAAATCAATTTCTTTGAACTCTCACGCAACAGACGTTGTAGAGGCTTCAAAATTTCCCTCGCGTTTCTTCTGTTTCCACCCCTGCACTTGGCACTCCAACAACTGCTGCTACTCCATATTTTTCATATCCATCACATAAAACTTTTATTTATTGCCCCCATAGTTCTTATGTTATAATAAATGTGAGTAACTGTATTTTTTTGTACTTATTTAGAAGGAAATATTATTCCGCGAATTGTTTCGTTTCTCCATGAATATGAATTTACTAACGAAATTAATTAGCGAAACTAATGTTTATATTCACCAAGCAATGTAATTTATGATAAATGTTTTGGGAACAACTCTTGTAATAATTGATCGGAACTGTGCCCTTAATAATTTCATAAATATGTTTATGATTGACTTGTATATATATAAAAATTTCAAAACATTTTAAACCCATAAAATTGCACTGAATTTCAATAAATGTGTTATTTTTTGCCGATTATGCACCTCTGTATGGCGTGGAACAAATTCTTAATTGGCACCACTTTTACATATGGAAATGCCGAGTACATAAAACCGAGCTCGAAACAAATTAATAGCAACATATGCTCAACTAACTTTAACTATATACGTTGATTTTTAGCCTCGATCTATTTCTACTTTGCAGGGTACTTCAACTCAACCTTGAACCCAATCATCTACGCTTACTTCAACCGCGACTTCCGTAAGGCTTTCCGTAAGACCCTGAAGCATTACTACGCCGTGTGCGGCGTACGCTGGTTATGTCGCAGCGTGCGCCGTGTAATCAAGTGCCCAACGTGTTGCTTGTGTTGTCCGTGTTGCACGAGGTTGTGCTCGTGTTGTGCTCCGTGTTGTCCGTGTTGTTGCAGCCAAAAGTCTGCAAATGATACGGTATCTTCTGACGCCGGCCTCCGATCTGCAGTGAGCTCTGAATACATCCATATCGAAATGACCGCCGTCGAACATAAGATGTAGTTATTTTTTGGGAAAAGTTAATAAACAAGAACTGCCATTAAAAATATTCCACACAAACATGGTATCAAATGAAATGACCAGGAGGTGGTCGATCATGAGCCAGAATATTACGAGACCAGAAAAAATTTATTGGCAATTTTCCCCTTTCAGTTCACGAATATTTTGGTGAACTGGAAATATATATAATATTTTCTGCGCCACTAGCTTTTGATTAAATTTCACGAAAAAATTTTTTCGAAATTATTCCTAGTTGATATACTAAGATTTTGATTTTGAAAATCTAGAATTACACTGATTTAGATGCTAGAATCTTATATAAATGAAATAATTAACAGCAGCTCTTACATGAGAAGCTTCCGAGAATTGTTAAGCGTCGTGCCATGTGTCGTACTTTAATCTCAAGGCAAGCAGGGTTGATTTTTAGTATTAATAATAATACAGTAATGCTTATTAGAATAGTTGTGCCAGCTGCTCGGACACATTCATTTGAACAGTGTGTCTAATCTGAATGTGATCCGTGTAAAGAGATGTACTTGATTCATTTCAAGCAAGAAGGCGAGAGATTGCAATTAAGCTGTGAAACGGAGTATATGAACTCCGTACGATTGATCTCCGAAAAATGGCTGTTATCCAAAGTGTCTGGAAGTCAATGTTTGATTTCATTTGAACAGTTTGTCTAATGTGAATGTGATCCATGTAAAGAGATGTACTTAATTCATTTCAAGCAAGAAGGCGAGTGAAAGATTGCAATTAAGCTGTGAAAACGGAGTGTATGAACTCCGTACGATTGATCTCCGAAAAATGGCTGTTATCCAAAGTGTCTGGAAGTCAATGTTTGATTTTGAATAATATTATTTACAATGGACACTGCCGTTCTTATTAGGATGTCATAATTAACTTTATGTTTTACTTCATTCAAATTAACGGCTTTGAATGATTAATTATTTATGCCATGACAAATACTTTTCAACAATGATTTTGTTCGCCTCATTGTAGTATTTGATTTCTTCCACCCTCCAAACGTCATTTACAGTATTTGCCTTTGTCACTTTTAATAAGTTTGTGCCGTACATCCTGTCATTTATTTCGATTTACTTCCACTTAATACATTATTTATTCTTTCATTCCTCAAGTTTACGATCAAAAACGTTATTTCAACAATAATTCTGCATGAGTGAGTCTTATCATAACACACTTTTTTTTAGATTACATTTTCTCTGAAAGAACGATTGGTAGACAGGGAAATATTTCCGGATACTTTTTTAGTTGTTTTAGAAAGGCAGAACCGATGAAAAACAAGTGAAACTTTTTCACTAAAGCCTATACAACTAATATTATTTATTCATCAAAGGCTGAAGAAGACATTAATTTTAGCAAGTTAAACGGTACATCCTCTTGACGAGCATTAATATCTTCATTTAATAAGCTATTGCTTAACAAAGAAAACTTTAAACTCTGTAATTTTTGTACATTTTCACTCTAACCACTTCGAGTTCGGAACCTAAGCCTCCTACAATTACATCCGCAATGATGTAATTGTTTGATTTAGCTATTATAAAGATGTAATAGCTACAATTACGTCGCATCCTTAATTATTATTTAAGGCACGTACCAAATTGCAGATAGCAATAGCCTTTATTCAGATTTTAGACCACTACACTTCAAATTTTCTTGACATTCCGCACTTTAAATGAACGAATACTGACAACTGTTTGAGTTCACATGTAAGACTGACCGCGCGATATGAAAAAAATTACCGGGCAATTTTTAATATCAGATACGTATAACTATAATAATATTTCGTTTTTTTAACAATTCGAATCGCGTTAGCAATACGAATTGCTCTTACTCATTTTCATTTGTTAGTAGCATTTTATCATATTATGCCACCATACCAAGGATTAATAATTCTGACAGTAATTAATTTGTTCTTCTAATTTCACAAAATTTAATATGCAAATATAACGATTAAAATAGTTAATTTTCCATACTCTACAATTTATAATCAATTAGATAAGCTGTCGAATTCATCTATTAACTGTTTTTACTTAAAAATTTATTCACGGGCTTCTATCATTGCATTTGTATTTATCCCAAGATTTTTGCAGCCGTTGTCAGAGTAGGTACAAGTTCTAGGCCGTGGACGCTGGAAGAATCTAATCTCACCCAACTTCAAGACCCAACGTGACGCAACGGGGTCTTCTCCATTTTTTTTATTCTTTTTAATCATCAGTATCATGAAGTTTGTTCAAATATAATTATTATTTTGGTCACGAGATCGAAGAGGGACGAAATACGTACAGCATGTGCTTTGCAAATACTGGAATAAGCGTTGGAGAAGGTATTTTAAACTTAATTCGCAAATTAATTATATACCTGTAGACATATATGTATTGTACGATAGCTTCAGATGTTCCTCAACTCCATCGTCTAGATGAGCAACTTTCACTGGCGTGCACTGTATATATGCGAGTAAAAAACAAATATAAATTTTCCATAATAATTTAGACGACCAAAGAGCAATGCAACAAGCTTGGCCTGTTGAAACAACGATATCGGTGAAGGTAAAATTGATAAATATTTGTTACTATGAAAATATTTACGTATCAAAAATTTTTCCTACCGGACAGATTTTTCTAGCAAATTTGGTCCTAAATAGTTCAAGCCAGCTATTTTTATAAAAATTTTGTTCAAACGACTAAATATTTACGGAGTGACCAATCACCAATAAAATTATCAAGGATATGACTTGCATTTCCAAATGAGAAAAGACATGAGTGTTGAGTTGTAAATTATTAAATTGAATTATGAAGGCAATCACAGAAACGTTTCCATTCTGCTAAATGGTATGTAGAATACTTATAATAAGTGAAGTTATCCCATGCTTAACCTACACGATTAGAGGTTCATAGAAATTACATCTGTTTTAAGGAATATGTTATAATATTAATAAACCAGATAATATTGATTAATGTTATAATATTTATCGAAATGTTATCTGCATTACATACGCAAAGTTCTAAATGCTCTAGTCTTAAGGAGAGAACTTGTTTGTCAGATGATATCCTGTGAATAATTGAAAATAATTTTGTTTCTGATTAGACTCTTACTTCATGCTTTAACTTATGCAAATTACATCATAATTCAAAGCAAAATGACTAGTCCATATTTTTTTGTGTTAGTAGCCACGGCACTTAACTACTTAAATTATTAATTACGGCTGCTATAGATAATAATTATTGGATTTATAAATCTTCTTTCTTCTGAAAGTCAACACATTAAGCGGTAAATGATTTTTATATTACACTTCAACGATTCTTAGATATTGTAGTGGATAATTATTATTATTATTTTTATTATCATTATTATTATTTTTATTATTATTATTATTATTATTATTATTAAGGAATTGTTCGACGCTTGATGAAAATCAATAATCGTTAAATAACAAGATATCCACCTGATTGTAATGTGTTTTACATTCTCAGTGAGATCTACAGTATATATAATATGGAGAAAGATTATTTACGAGTTTTAGCAAGCAAATTCGAAGATTTAATATTCTATGATTAAGTTTAGAAAATTATTCAGTTATGAGACACCATTTTATGAATTTCCTGTTACAATTCTCGTTTTGAGGAGTGACCACTTATCATTCAATTCAGAGCGTTCAATTCAGTCTAATCAATCAAGGATAGAGCACAGAGCGTTCAATTCAGACGAATCAATAAAGTATAGAACACTTATCCTTCAATTCAGACGAATCAATCAAGTATAGAACACTTATCCTTCAATTCAGACGAATCAATCAAGTATAGAACACTTATCCTTCAATTCAGACGAATCAATCAAGTATAGAACACTTATCCTTCAATTCAGACGAATCAATCAAGTATAGAACACTTATCCTTCAATTCAGACGAATCAATCAAGTATAGAACACTTATCCTTCAATTCAGACGAATCAATCAAGTATAGAACACTTATCCTTCAATTCAGACGAATCAATCAAGTATAGAACACTTATCCTTCAATTCAGACGAATCAATCAAGTATAGAACACTTATCCTTCAATTCAGAACAATCAGTCGAGGATAGAACACAGAGCGACGGAATATTCAGGGAGACGGTTTCTTCCCGAGTTCTCTGTTCTATCAAAAACTATGGAACAAGATTTCAGAAGATTCTTTCATGTAAATAATTGTCGTGTAGGTAAATTAATTATAAACGTGCATCTTCCCGCAAGGACATCGTTGTATATTATCCTAGGATAAGGTGAGGGTTGAATAAATTTGTTATAATTTTTTTTCAATTTGTCTTCTTTACAGAAATTTTAATTTTGATATTTTGACTATTTTACATATTTGCAATTTTTTAAAACGAAAATTCAGAGGTTGTGTGCAAATAAATCATTGCTCCGAATTGTTTTTAAATTGAGATTATCTTTAGGCTAAGATCGTAATTGCATATCAAAACCACTTCTGCTCCCATCACGAATAAAATTTTCACTTCAGTTTAAAGGGAATTGAAGTTTCCCGAGAAACGTGTAAATAATGAGTAATCTTACTTTAGATCAGAGGCTCAATATTACAAAGAACAAGCTATAATATTTTACATGTGTGAAATTGAGCAAATATGTGTAATATGTGATAACAAGTTGTACTAAATGTAAGGATTAGTTCGATGTTACCGCCACTTAGTAAACACAGTTTAATTATTAACAGCATCAAAAATGAATCAATCCTTCAAATTCCAACATACATTTCAGAGATGTCCGTTCGACAAGATAAATGTTGCTGATCTTACGTCAGATCAAAAACTAATTACATTTTCATTCATAATAAACGCTGGCAACACAGCCGTGTACTAGTTGAGCTCGGATGAACAAAAGAATTATTTTCCGAAATCTGCCGCTTATTGCACTGCAAAAATGCAACAAAGTTTAAAAATCTTATGGTTAGTTATTAACTAACCTAGAAGACACACTGGATTGACGTAAACGAATGATATTATCGTCCAAGCAACCGGACATATTAATTACACTTACCCCTCAATTCAATCGTTACGGCTGCTTTTAAAATATAAACGATCAATGGGTAGGAAATTTATGTATAATAAATGTTTCTATGTAAATGAATTGTTTAATTTGCCTTGATTCATTTCTCACAATATTCATCGTATGATATATTTATCGTGTGTCACAATTCATGGCATATACTGACCAACATCTTATTCTATTTATTTCTGCCAAATATTGGGACATTATTGTAATATTTTAGTATATTGTTCGAGTATCATGCTTGTCATTAATGCAGTGTTCCTGAAGCAACTAATGTAATTTAGTGCTGCAGCCGATAGTTAAATTGCAATTTTTCAAGAATTTCCGGAGAGTCCTTCGTTTTTTACGTTCAAATCTTTGTATTTTTGGTCGATTAAGATAGGAAGACGTTCAGTTCATCGTCAATCCGTGACACGCGGTCTCTATCTCAGCTGCATCGCAAAACATCGTTCTCTAGACACGACTTATTTTATTTTATTTATGATTAATGTTTAATTATGATTGTGTTATAGTTATTGAATTAAATTAAATTAAATTGTTAATCTAGATAACTTGAGAAATCTTCACTAACGTTAAAATTAGAAGAAGCTATCTATAGAAATGAATGAATTCCTATTAATATTTAAAAACATTCGTAAAATTCACTGTATTCGTTATCGCGATGTAAATATTTCCTTACATTGAACTCATTTGCTTTTTAACTACAATTCCACTACAATGAATAACTTCATTTTATGCATCAGTATAATTATTCTAATGTATTTATTCTACAGCATCAACCTTCATTTAAAGATCGCTAAATTTGTTAAGTGACAGTCAACCAAATCATCGATACATTTCTAAAAAAAATGTCGTCTGTTCGACGAGCCAATAGTAGAGAGAACGTCCCGAGCATTTCTTCAGTTTTATAGTTCCGCTTGCCTCTCCACGACAGCTGAATCACTGGAATTCTAAAGACTGAAATCCTTTGCTGGCTTTGATGTTTAGGTCAGCCAATACAATCCGACTGCGCTCAGGACATCCGAAAAAATTTAGAGATCTTCAGTGCTTAGTTCCAGGCATTTGTAAGGATTTTTCCCGATATACTAAACATTGATTTAACAATATTCGTGGCAATTTAAGTATCTTAAAATATCGTCCATTTAAATTGAGCCTTGATGAAAAAAAAACATCTCTGTAGTTCATCTAACGGAGATGCAATAAAATGATGCCTTGAAAGAAAATGTTGGCATTTAATATTGCTCCTACGATCTGCAGAATTAAAAGCTTAAATGTTTTCGTCATCTCGACGAAGTCGCTGAAAAGCGATGCAAATTCTTTTGAAGATTTATTTTTTAATCCATATAATTCCATTACTGAAGGAACAAGTAGAGTAAACACCTTCTGAGCTATTTATTGACACATAACGTTCATTAATCTTTTATTAATGATCAAACTGATATGTTTCATAATTTTAGGGATACCGGTACCATAAATTCTGCTCCTGACTTCATTGAAACCTACGGGTTTTAAAACCAGAATTTAATTTCATAGCTGAGTGTTTTGGAAAACTTTTGATCTCCTGTTGCAGACTTTTCTATATTGATTAATAAATATCTGTAATTATTTCCCTAATTTTGAAAATTATCTCAATTTTTTATAATCTTGTGATAAATTTTTGTATTGTTTTGTCGCACTGCTTTTAATTTCTAATCATTCTTGGTAAATCTAAATATAACATTACAAGATGAAAGGTTTCTTAAGAATTTTACCTCGCAGCAACCTCTTGCTTTGCAGTATTAGGTTTGCATAAAAATCACAGTGTTAGGCCTGTACTTTAACCACAGTGATTAATCAAGGCACCCCAAACCCATTTCATTACGTCACTGGTCAAAGAAGCTTCGTGGAATGTTTCACTTAAAAAGCTATTTCTGCTGTTAGGTCATCTCAAGGGTTTATTACCACTTTTCAAACGGATTTTTAAGCCAATTTTAGCACATTATTCAACAGCCAGCACCCAATCATCCTTCAACTTTGCAAATTGAAAAGTTCTCCAATAAGTGCCCAGTTGCTGTTTATTCTTCCAAAGATTCTCTAACAAATATCCTACAGATTCCGTTCCCAGCTGAGACTTGTACCGAGTTCTCGTTTAGCTTCTGCCAAGGAGGGAAGTTTTGACCCAACTTCAGCTTATCGCCAGTTGCTCACAAGCCTTCACGCAGACGATGAAATAAGTTGCGTTTGTTGCGTGTTTCCGGAGCCTGATATGTTCATAGTATCAGGCTACTCCTCCTGATATGTTCATAGTATCAGGCTACACCTCTGATATGTTCAAAACATCATACAACACCTTCTGATAAACTGTACATATCAGACTCCCACGGAAACACAGCAACAAAAGAGCTATTTGTCCCCATATTGATTCCTTGTTTCCAATAAGTTCGCTGCCCAGCAATAATTATGATGCTTTCCAGTTCCCTTGAGAATAATTGTGTAGAAATTTCACTGGAAACAGCGTGATACAGTGAATTGAATTGCGTTATTCGGCTAATTAAGTTTTGGGAATTTTTGTTGTAATTTTAATACGTTGACTCCGAAGTGGTACGTATGCGTACCACGAATTGTATTTATCCAGGATGTAGTTGTACATAAATTCATAATAGTACAAAAAATGAAATAATAGTACAAGAAAAAGCAATTGGAGTCAACGTGTTAATTTTATGCTTCATCAGAATAATCGGAAACACAGCGACTCGTGCTTGCTGTTTAGAATGTAGTTGTAAACAATTACTAATTAAATCCAAACATTTCTGTCTCCTTATATGAAAGAAGTCGTTTTTTGAAACTTTTAAACTGGAACCAAAACACCAATGTTTAATTATCTTCATCTCTTCATTCCACTCAAACTTAAATTGCGATCAAGGGTCTAAAGATAAATGATTGCCAAGACGTTAAACGTTACGCATGCGTTTGATTATGGCAATGATGAATCCATCGATTAATTCGCATCGTCAGTCATTTAGCAATACCGAGTTTGCTCAAACTCTTGACACTCCTGTAGGCTGTGAGGTCTTGTCATCGATCTCACCGCGCGTTCAATACCTGACGACGTTGAGTGACATCAGCCAGATTTAGGCTTGACTTCAGTTCACAATAGCTTGCGAAAACCTAATAATATACGAGATACTATGGTACGATCCTAATATAAAACCATTATTCAAATAGCTGATGATAAAAAACACATGTAGTTAAGCTTATGTATACGACAAATGTTATGTTCGAGCACCCTTACTCCAATTTTCAATAACAATTTGAAAAAGTACAGAAAAAGTGATTTTGAGTTTATTGGAAGGTGGGTGGTTTTTCCCTTCATGGCCATTGAATCATTTCTAAATGATGTACAGTCCCTGGCAAATGTGAAGCGCTTCGATTCTCTTTGTTTGCAAATACGGCCCAGTGCTGTAATTTGTAGAACATATTACGCCGGACTTGTTTGAACTTCTCAAACTTTAACCCATAGGTCAAAATAACTACCAAACTGTACAAAAAATGCAGTAATGAGCGCTCTTATGCTTCACTCACTTCCAAATATCCAGCCATACAATGATCGACATTACGCAAGTAGGGCAGTACACCTGTAGATACTTTTTTGTAAAATACTAAGTCACAATTTCTATAGTTGTAAAGTGAAAGTTATTTTCTAAAAATGCTCGCTACACTTTTAATTCATGTATCTCATTATTAAATTTCAAGTCCCTCATAAGATACTTCTGAAGTTGATATAAAAAAACTCTAAAACGTAATCGAATTCTCATTAAAACTATATATTCATAATCCCTCATGGTCGTGGTCATGCATCTTGTGTTTTTCCTAATCGAACAAAATTTGAAAACTATTTCGTTCGTACACCATATCCGCAATTTTCAATAAAATTCTCGGAAATCCCGATTTTTTCAAATGTTTTTCAACATTTTTCCTTTGCTTCTCAAGTTTATAAGAATTATTGCCATGTTCGTCTCTCTTCACGTTCATTTCTACAATGAAGTAAGAGTGACCGAAGTTCATGCATCATTGATATCACCAGTTTTTCACAATTCATCAAAGGAAATAATTTTTCACAGCCTCTGATGAATGCGCCAGGTTCTCATATAACCCCTAGGCAGTGAGGACATGGGGCTGAGGGCTCTAATCTAAACACATGAAAGATAATAATATAATAAAATAATATTAAATCTGAACACATCGTGGATAATAATATAATAAAATAATATCAAATCTAAACACATTAAGGATAATAATATAAATCAGCATGAGGAAAATATCCACACATTTTCGGGCGCCTTCTGACGAGCGTCAGACAGCTACTGATACACAAGCAATAATTTAAAGATGGGAGTTGAATGAGAGGATTTCCATATTTGAATAAGATGCGCGGCTTTTAGTTGAAAGTCATTGTTGTGCGATCATACTCAAGGTCTGTTCCAGCAGCCACTATATAGTAATCAAAAAAATGTTTCCAAAAATATAAAAAAGCGAATTATTTACTTTTTAAATATTTAATTTTTTCATTTCATTCAAAATGCATTCGAAAATTAGAAACCACGCATTCGTAAACCCTCCCAAGTCAAAGTGTAATTAATGTTCATACGAAGAAGGTCTTCACAAAAATTATCTTCAAATTTAGGCCTTACTCAAACGAAAATCCCTCGTTGTTTAACTTTCCGCACAGTTTCCAATTGCCATATTGGCTAACTGCTTAAATACTTGACCTTACTTTAAACAAGTCCCAAGTGGATCTTATAGGTACGAGGATAGTGTTGAATTGAGAAAGATTTAAATTTGTACCATATATGTAAATTATACCATACATCTGTAATTCTTTTAAGTACCGGACTTGCGCTGTACCCACAGACTTTATCCATTCCAACTCCTTTAAAATTTTTACCATAATATTGTTACATGCATAGAACTAAATTAACCCAAAAAAGTCTCAATTCGAGCAAAATAAATTAAACCAACGAAAAATTTTTACAATTACATCGATAGTTATGTATACTTATAAATTATTATCACATTAAAACCCATAAACTCATCATCGTTATTGTTAGATTGTTTCATTTCCAACTCATTAATTACTAGTATTTTTCCAAATGAATCTCAGCACAGTATTTGTTAGCGTCGCCAAATTGTTAACCAGCCTCTATACTAGTTCAGTGAAATTAATACTGAGCTGTACGTGTCAGTAATGAAGCCGGCACACAACTGTTCCGCATAATAAACCTGAGATCACTGGGAGCCGCGAATGTTGGGCGCATTATCAATCTCCCTCGAAATGGATTAACTGGAAGCGCCAGCTCCCACACACTGGCCGCTAAAAGTCATATTTTAATTACAAATAGAATGGATCAGGTTAATACGGCTCGGCCTTCTGGTTAATCAGCTCCCCTGGCGGTGTTGAACGTCCCGTTAATGAAGTGTGCCTGCTGCATGAAGCCTCCAACTGTGACTGTTTGTCACAGTTGTTAGTCAGAACCCGACTGTATCCTTCTTGCTTGCCATCGCAGTCGAAATTCAGACCTTAAACAAAAGGTTTTTTTTCAATTTTTTACATATTTTTATCGACTACTTTGCACGTATTTTTAGCGCATTTTCTCATTTATGGAAAAATGCACTATTGTGCCCGCCATGTCCGTCTGTCCGTCCGTCCGTCTGTCTGTCTGTCTGTCTGTCCGTCCGTGACTTCATGTTTTCGTCGACGAGAAAATGAGCTCTCTGTCACTCACTGCAGTGAGTACTGAGTTATATTTTTTTAAATCCTTGATCAAACGACACTATCGCTGGATGATTATTCAAACCTCACTTTTCTACTATGAATGCAAAACCAAAGAGAAGTCGAAAGAATGCAATGAATGATAAGCATAAAAGGACCTACATGAAAGAATCATTTACTTTGAATACCGTTTTAAAAATTTATTCGCTTTAAAAACTTTAAAGTGTTTTATCGCCTATTTCAAGTCTAAAATACAAAGCCACACTGCTTCTATATTTTCTGAAGTCCTTAAGTGAATAACAGCTAATGTCTTTGCATTCAGGGAAGCGGTGTTTTTCCGCTGCAAAAACACAGGCCGCATATTTCCTTTTACGAACAAGGTTACAAATATTTTTTTTTCGAGCTTGAATTTCCAGTGAAAAAAAATCAGTGAATTATATTTTGTGGTTCCGGCGTCGAGTCTCACTGTTCCGCTTACGCCAAAAAACGCTCGAAGCGAACGCCAATGCAGTTAAAAAACCTATGTCTCTATTGAAATTGAACCAATGAGCTACGGCCTTCTCAACTTAAAGAATTATTCGCATACCGAAGCTGAAAATTCATATACGAAAGTTCTCTTCAATTTAAGAGTTGCTAATGCAACTAGTATAGTCTCCAGTTGTCTATGATGAGATAAAAAATGGCCGCCCAAAAGCAGGCTTAATACTACTACATTACGAGAAAGCAAAACATCGTGAGGTATTATGTACATATATGTTAATTTTAGTAAAATCAGAGACAATAATGCAATTTTCACCAAACCATTACCAGGGTCATAAAAACGTTTTGTTTTTCCTGGGTACAATCTCCCACACATTTATTTACAAATACGAAGAAACATTTCCAAGACAACATCCAACAAATCCCTCATCGTAAATTTTTAGCAAAAACGTTCAGGTGAACAATTCGTTTTGGTCAGAAAAGCGGAAAATTTTCCGCGTTTTTCCGGTGCGGCGAGATCTCGACAAATTCCGTGAAATTTCTCTGGCTCTCAAATATCAGAAGTTTAAGCGTCTAAACGCCACGTCGGCTGGAGAGCCTCTAAATCTAAGGGACCCAGGCGCCTTAATTCGCCTCTTACGGTCAATTAATTTCGGGCCTACAATATCAAGCTCGTGAACTGCCATCGGCGAGAGCCTCTTTAAAGGGAACAAAAGGACGCAATTGGCCAGTAAAGTGTGCTGTTGCTGCACCCATTCAAATAAATACCAGGGCAAGTCTCCTGACTTCAGTGAATCACAAAATAGATTCTTTAGGAGCGCAACGGTTTGTGCTTACTCACTAGTAAATTATAAAAATAATTTTTTATACTTACTGTATTAAAACACACTATTAAATTCTTCTACTCTTATTTTAAACAAAAGTCCCTACAGCAGCAATGTAAGGAATTAGTTCATGGAGGTGTTAGTACAGATGCAGGGATTCAACCTTTCTCCTTATTTGCAAGCCATTCATTAAACAAATTCTCAGTTTCTCAGCTATGGAATTTCAACGCAACGAGCCAGTTGAAAAACTCCCGTATCATTATTTAAGTCGTAATGTGACATTTACCCATCTTATTCACTATATTTAACCTCATAATACCACCGCCACCACGAGTTAATGAAACTAATTATGTTTCCTTTTTATCTTTCAAATTTCTCTGCAGTAATTCTATAATATGCCGAGATGGCGTCGTGATAAATTGTTCATCTGCGAGGTGTAGAAGTTAATTAGTTCTTCCTGAATTAGCCCCGAGAACTCTAAATTACGACGCATAATTTGCTGCGTCTCCAGCCAAATAAAAAATATAGAACTCGGGTAAGATTCACCAGTCTTTTTGCGTGGCTATTTCTTGAAGTCCGAGCCGCTGAGCCAGTAATTCAAACTATCCTATTTTTCTTCACGACAGAAAATTATGCAAAGTATATTTTTTCAGTACCTCAAGAAGTTTCGGATCCTACTTCTAGAAAAAACTTCATTCGCATTTAATCCTCAGTTAATTTTGTCCCCACATTTATTCTGCAGTTCAGTTTTTGAAAAACAATCTTCCGTGCGCAAGATTAGTGGCTTTGGATCCTCACAAAACTCGAAGGCTTTTTTAACGAATAGTCTCACTCTTTGGACAAAGTCTTCGATCAAGTCTCAAGGCAATTGGGAAAAGTAATAACTTTGCTTCGCGTTTTATGACTTCTTCTATAATGTGCGTAGTTTTGACTTTGAAATACTCCACTGTGATCATTATAAAAATTTTATGGTGCTTCACTCAAGAAATCTTCATCGAATTTGTTTAGAAGTAATTACAAGAAAGAATAACAGTTCTTGGTGCCTAAGTTTAAATTTTTAAACTCCTGATGTACATGTTAAATAAGTTCCATGCATGCATGGCATCACCTCTCAATTCATTCTTTGTCACGCCACAGGCAGCAAATGGAGACTATATTAAACTAAAATTGCTAAAAATAAAATATCGGAAATATACCCTTTTCATCGTGTAACTCCTTATTTTTCACTAAGGTAAATGATGCTGAGATATGCGAGGGTATTGCATCATTTCCTCGTACAACAACGTTCACAGTCGCGCTTTATGTGCTATTGAATTAGGCCACTTAAGCAAGGCACGAGTTCTTAGGAGTTATGTGAAGGGCTCATCTCGTTAGTTGTTGCAACAGAGCTCAGCATCAGGCATTATCGTGAACATAAACTCTTGAAATTGCCAGCTTAGCTCCTAAAAACTAACTTGGTCTCGTCGCCGCTTCTTTATTGAAGATCTCTACCGTCGCAGTGGCTCGGCCATCTTTATCTGGCTCTAACCATGACAACATGTTTATTTGCTTAACTTTACATTCATTAAGTATGCTCCAATAACGAAAATGTAAACTATATTTTCAAAAAAGCTGTTACTATGAGATGATGACTACACATAATTGTGTAGTCATCATGACGTGAACATTTACACTATTTTTTACATATCATTCTCATCTCGAACAATGAAGGAAACTCGTGCGAAGACTTCTTCTGCAGACATCAATGCTTTACTTATTTGACGGCAGCCTGGTAGTATAACAGACAGGGAATGGCTTCTAAGGATTGTCTCGATGGCTTAATCAAACCAGTTAGCGTCCCACCTGGCAGCTGAATTGAAACTAAGAGTCCCGTCTAATGAGATCACTAACGAGCTGCGAAGGCGAAACACGATAGTTATTAATGACCATTTCGAGACATTGAAGGTATCGCTTGAAATAAGAGGCGTACGTGTGAGAGGAAAGAATGAAAACTCATATTGAGGTAATAAATATCCCACCAACTTGTTAACTGTAAAATTAATGATTTCACAATATCAGGAAAGCAATGGAGCAAAATGGATGGAGAGCAAAATGAAAAACATTTGCAGTTCATGTCTTCCTGTTATTCCCTGCAAAGGGCTTCATGATGTTACTCTAAAAGCAAATTTTATACTTTGATAAATTTTCGTAGTTTGTAAAGACCTATTGAACTATGAACGTACATTCAGGACAATGCATAAATTTCTGTTAATAACCGAGTTCAAAAATTAACTCAGTCGGATATTTCTTTTGTCGAATAAATTTAGTCTCGTAAATTAATATCAGACAATATGGCGAAAAATGCTTATGAATCATACTCGTGATTTTACTGTTATGCAACGCAAGCAAATCTTATCATGTTACCTTTTCCAGACGACATACAATCAACCTTCATAAGCGCCAGCTGAATGTGATCTTTTACGTTGATTGGGACTCTGAATCTTTCTTCTTCAAAAAGTCATTCTCTGCTGAACATTTTCTTACATTTTTGGTTAAAATTCGCTTATTGTGAGGGCATTCGTCATCGGCCATGAGTGTCATGGTTGAGTCGTCAATGCCAAGCGTGACGGAAGCCTACGAGCCAAAGAGTGCATTTCGGAAGACGAGGCATCCCGCCGCTCCATTTTCTGTCCCAAGAACTCGCGTCAATTCTAAAAATGGTGAAATATGAAGCTGTGTTAAGCTCGGAATATCATCCCAGTGGATGTTTTCATTCGATTTGAAAATTTTATTTTGAAACGTTTGCAATTTAAGGCACAGTGTTGCAGGCGATGCTATGAACGATATTTTGTGCGAATGTAGGTGCATTATTCCATCGGTGTATTGCTTTTGATTTTTTTACATTTCGCACTCATTTATTTTATAAAGCTGAAATTCCACCAACTTTCTTTTCCTTTCAATGTCATATGAATGCGTTGCTTCATTTCATTTCGATATCCAGCAAGTATGAAAATTCACCGGGAATTTTATTTCGTTTCTAGGCAATGCACGAATCTCACTGGAAATTAAGAAATTCTAAATTTTACATGTTATTTTTTGTGACTATTCACTGAGAAACCATTGGTGCCTCCTGGACTAATGTATGTGGCAGTTTGTTACGAGACTTGATTAATTCATGGGAAGCATCGTTGCGATTCTCTATGCAGAGAGCATTGAGAGAGCCTGAAGATCATCATACTGACAGTTGCGCTGTCAATAACAACGAGCTAACATTGAGGAATACAAAACCAATTTGAATTTTTTTTTTAGTTTGGCCCCCATCGTACAGTTCCATGCAGGGTCGTTGGTTGATGGATTTGGCGATACAGATGCCTGAGAAGTGGCGACTTGTGCTCAAAATCATCATATTGAATTCATGCCTAACGACAACTATATAACAGGCAAAGATTTTCATAAATGACGAGTATAAAATGACCTGTTGACTGATGTTTCTTACAACTAGTCCTTAGATATGAATGAACTGGTAATTTTTTACATTAAAATAAATTTAATTAAGAGATTTTGCATAATGTTTAATCCCTTATTTGAATTTACTTGATTCACAACCACTCTGTTCGAGTAAAAGTAATATCTCAAAACGCGATGAATGGTGAAAATTGTGAATACGCCCTTAAATATCCCGTACAAAAGATATTTATGTTAATTTCGTAAGTGTCGTCAACACTGACACCAGCAGAGTTGACGATACTTCCGGAATTTTGGATGAATTTCCTTAGGCTTACGTGAATTTTTCCATTGGCATACGACCTCAATAGGTTTTTAGGCTTACGACCTCAATAGGTTTTTATGCTTACGACCTCAATAGCGATACTCCACATGCCTTGACTCGAGCTTCTCGACCGACACTGCGCCGCTCATCTTTAACCAACAACGAGGTACCGTTTATCGCTCGCAGCTTTGCGTGATTCCCAAAAAACGGGCGGATGTTTGTTAAAGCTGCCTGAGGTGTAGAATACTTAACAGAAACTCGATGGGGTATTGCCATCGTAACCTGATACTGGCTAGGGACTGCACGCTAACAAATTGAGCTGTGATCATGGACCTTTCATGTTCTAAAACTAAATTCCTTCACTATTATTGGTTAGTGAAGTGTCTATTCCCATTTTATCGAGAAGTTATCTAGGTTATCGATAGGCAAAATTGCGTTACTAAAACAAAATCGAAACGGTCAAATGAAGAATCGGTTATTTCTGATTTCAGTACAAAGTCTCACTTTTACCATCGATACAGGATCTCGGCCAACAACTAGCATACCAAAACATGTGATTTACCTTGAAAAAGTTATCATAAAATACAGGTATTTTACACCCCTTAAGATAACTCAGAGAACTCAGCCTTACGAACAATATCTTATAATGCTTGTCTAGGCTTTTACAGTGATGCCTGAGACTGCAACATTTGTTCAACAATTGAAGATTCTATTTACCTAAGTCAACAAGTCAATCGAATCAACGCTGGAAGTTAAGCTCGATTCTCCCACGACTTTTCTTGGAGCTCACTTTTCGACGAGCGTCGTTGGGGCTCGAAATGCTTGGCATCATTGACGCAATTTCATTTATTTCTTACATCACCAGCAGATTTTTATCCCGGATACATTTTTTATTTTTGCTGAAATACCAACACATCTTTTCGAGGCTATTCAGGCGCAGCTTCATTTATTCGCATCGCGATGCTGTTGAAGGCTTCACTGCCCGCAGTACCAAATGAACTGCTCTCAAATAAAAGCAAAAGCCTCTCATTCTTTTCAGTGGCAGCGAATGAAACAATCCCCGAGAGTAATTCCCTTCTCTAAAAGTCCCAGTCTAACGAGGAAAAGTTGCCATCGAACAATAATCGCGGAAAAAGATAAGGTCTCGCTGAGAACAGTCATTTTGCATCTTTTATACCGTGAATTAAGTAGGGCCAAGGAGGTTCACGGCTGGGGAGACACCCGGCATATTGAATTTAAAGCAGCGCAAATACACGGAATGAAGTTCATGTTCTCCAGCATTCATACGTCGTATTTTTCAAGGCGTCTTGCTTCTATTTATAGATGTAACGGGACTTCAAATATTTGGGGGATTATTTGCAAGATATAAATAGGCCAATAGGAGCTTCGCGTTCTTAGACTTTGCTAAGTTCTATGATCGATGATTTTTTTAGGAGTCAATTTTAAGTTTTGAGTAAAAGGACACTGAAATATCAAAGAGCTTTTTCTCAATTGGTTGTTAAAATAGCAAAAGTCAAACGTTTATGAAAAACAAAAAGAAGTAATCTATCACAAATCTGATATACAACATGTGGCATTGGAACAAATAACTTCCTGCATTTAGGAGACTTCTATTAAATGATATTGTGATGCCATAATAAACATATATTTGTCAGTATTTTTAACTTTGAAAAGTTATACGAACAAAATTTCTGAAAAAGTATAAACGATAACTTCAGTTCATTTCTGCAATTATCAATAGAATAATTATTTTATATACAATATGAGCTCTAGTTACAGTTAAAAACTTATGACAACAACATCGTTGATCTTGACTTTGACGAAATTTTAAAAATGCATTCCTTATCAAAGCCTTGGATTACACAGGATCTCACCTACCAAAATAATTCGATTTTCGAACATGTAACAATTTTATGGGGATGAATTCTAGACTCACGAGTGTCATAAAACCGAAGCTGGACAAGTTCTGTAGCCACACACATCACAAATTTCGGGCACCATGATGGAGCACAAGGACTGCCGGCGGCCGGCTCGGCGCCGAGCTTTATGGCAGACGAGACTGCCAGGGGCCAGCGCGCTGGAGTCTGGACCTCGACAATGGAATGGCTGACTTAAATTTTCCCGTACTGGAGAGCCAGCCGGAATGGTATTTCCAGGTAAGTATATTATTTCAAGATCGTCACGGTATTTTCAGGCCGGTATGGTTTTCCAGGCCGGTATGGTTTTCCAGGCCGTTATGGTATTTCCAGGACGGTATGGTATTTCCAGGACGGTATATTATTTCAAGGTCGTCATGGTATTTCCAGGACTGTATGGTATTTCCACGCTGGTATGGTATTTCCAGGACGGTATGGTATTTCCACTCTGGTATGGTATTTCCAGGACGGTATTGTATTTCAACGCTGGTATGGTATTTCCAGGCCGGCAAATAGTATTTCCAGTGACATGTTGCGGGATATTTTCTTTGTGGCTCACACGACTAGAAGAAAAGTTGCAAAAATCATCTGATTGAGTAACAATAAATGATTTTTGCTTAGCTTTGTAGATGAAGATTTTCATTTTAAATGTGATGACTTAGTACATGAATTACACATAAGATGAGAAGAAAGGTTCAAATTTTATAATTGAATATCATAAGCTCAACCAACAAATGCACGTATTTCAGTTTAAATTATTGAGAAAGAAGTCCTCTTCGTGATCGAATTAATTATTTCTAAGCAATTGTTTCTCCTACAAATTTAACAATACAATTTTGATGTATAATTGTTACTAATTTCACTGCCTCAGGTAAAAGAGAACCAGGTTTTAGAATTAATCGAAGAATGTTTTACTTGACAGAAATTCTCATGTCCATTCCAGAGATTCTTTGTGTATTCTCTCTCTTCCTTACACTCGCCAAATCATATCTCTTCCATTAGTTCCTCGACAGTGCCGGAAAAGTCATATCAGATCTCGACCTCGGTTTCAGAAGTCTGGCCTGGCAGACTGCGGCCCAATTTAAGCCATCCTGACGTCCTAATGCGTCGTCTATAACTCACGACTAAAGCATTTTCCTGTATCTGGGTCGCGATGTTTAGGAAAAGCACAACCAGGTGCACGCACATGAGTCATCGGCACAGTATCGTCAGCGTTACTAACATGAAACAACAGCTTTAAATAATAGCTTGAAACACTAGCATGAAACAAAACCCTTTAAACAACAGCTTGAAACACTAACATGAAACAACACTTTGAAAGATTAACATGAAACAACAGCTTTAAACAATAGCTTGTGACACTAGCATGAAACTCAAATTTGACGGTCCGTCGCTGCGGAGATGCCACTCCATCGCGATCAATGTTCTCTTTGCGGCCACCGCCTCGCAGGTGCACGTAAACTGCACAAGAAACAGCATATAAAGAAATATACACGTTTCATGGAGTATAAACAACGCAAATATAATACATATATGCATTATATAATATGCATATGCAATCACACCTAATAGTTATATTATATACAACGCATATATAATACCACGTTCTTTATATTAATATGAAGAACGCAGCTAATGAGTGTAGGTGAGCAGATGCAGAATTTAAGCAAATAAATTGAAAAGCACAAACAAACGAAACTTCGGAGTGTGGTGGAAAACAGCAGCAGAATATAAACAAATTAAATGCCAGGTGAAAAAACGAAATTCAAAAGTATGGTTGAGCAGATGCAGGAGTAGCAGGCAGCCAAGTCCGCCACCACCTACACACTCGCCTACCAGCAGGCAGCCAAGTCCGCCACCACCTACACACTCGTCTACCAGCAGGCAGCCAAGTCCGCCACCACCCACACAGTCGTCTACCAACAGGCAGCTAAGACCGTCCCCACATGCACGAAAACGATGCTCGGGTCCGCCGCGTTTAAAGATACATTGGCGTGCCCATGCAAGGTCCTCTTTAAAGGCCGCGTTGGAGGAGGCGGGCTGTCGTGGACAAACCACCCTAAAAAGTCCTCGCCCCCCAAAATCCTGGCCCCCGTTGCCCTGTCCTCGCGCACCTAAAACGCTTATTGCCTTTTGCTCCTCTCGTGGTGTCTCTTGAACGAAGGGCCTCAAGTTTTTTCTGACCGAGCTTTTCTATGATAAAAATTGCCATCGTACAGACTTGAGGAATTAAGCTCCGCACGATACGTCAAATTGACTTCATAGCCTTAGCATCAAATTTGCTATTTTTATTTGATACTTTTATCTATTGGAACTAACGATAGGGGAGCTCGCTTAAGATTCCTTATTGATACTAAGTGTAAAACAATATTGTTGCTGAGTAATGCTCTATTTATTTGTTTAGTAATTGTTCATGGGCATTAATTTTGAAATGGTTAATGAAGATTCGTAACTTTAGGAGAACCGAGTGTTGAGTGTAAGAATGCTATAAATTTTTTATACCAAAAACATTAACTTATTAAGACACATACAAATATGGCCGTTGAATAATAAGCCATTCCAGCGTCTACTTTCGAGTCTAAACTTGATTATCGAAATCTTTTATTATTGTGCTCTGAAATATTGCATCGAGCACTCTACCTCCAGAAAAAACAGAGACTGTCCATTTATCTCAAGCCTTCACAGGTCGTGTCTACGTGAGGCCACTTTCTCGCCTCTTTCTATGGCAGCGAAAATATTTGAAATGGTAAACAGCCTATAAAAAGGGGATTCTCGCAACCTTCATTTAAATAGGCATCGCATTTGTGATGGAATCTCTGTTTTTAAACGTTTGGTGTGCAACCTCGTCTCCCAAGAAGGAACATTTGCATGTCTATAAGCCTGTGGCAATTCATGGGTCATCTTTCAAGCCACCATTTCTGAATGGATTACATTGAATTTTATTTGCTTTGCAAAACCTATTGTGCGCGTAAAATGTATGGCCGAAAGTGATCGCTTAAAAATTACGTCAGTCATTCGTGATGACTGACATACTGTATTATAATACCCATACTTTATGGTACTCTTCTGCACTCTTCTGTGTCACAGGAACTCTAAATACTGAGATGTCATTCTTGTAACAAATAAAAGTTGGCACTCGCACGATCAGACAAAGTGCGATATCCGATTACGTGGTACGGTCCTAAGCAATAAAATCTGGAGGTAGTTCCTCCTGTCGTGGCTTTGCAGTCTGAAACTTTTGCCCGGTGCCTTTACTTGAGATTATAGCTGCGTTGAGGCACTAAAGCTGCCAACGGGCCTGAGTCTAAGGTATGTTCCTAGCTAACGAAATTATATATAGCACACCCAAAATGAGCCAAAAATACAACGTATGGTCGGTATCAGACATTTCTTCCTGGAAATTCGTATCAGCCCTTGCATGAATTTAAATTGCAGTAGATATATTTACTTCGTGAAATAGTTCAAGTACATCCGTTCCTTCTAAAACTTCCGATACTTCAAGCTGTAGTAGTGAACGAGTAATACGCATTGGAATGAGAAAAAGAAGTTTGTTGTTATTGATCGCTCAGTAGAACCCACACTATTTTACCTGTATCATTTCATCTTTTAAATCGGAGCAACTCAATCAAAAAGTATTTTGTATTTAAAATTAAAGTATACCCAGGGGAAGAACTAAATTATTTTACAAAGCCTTAAAAACTATTTAAGGTTAGGAGACACAAATGAAGTGAAAAGTTTTAAAAACTTAATTGAAAAAATTTTGTTTCTTACCTCGAATAATTCTTGACCTTGTGTCCCCATGGATGTAGGAAAACTTGCCGCCGCATACTCGCAGGGATGTCGGAGAGAAGCCATCATCTTCAACGCCATCGCCACGAAAGAGCCTTCTCGTGGAGTGTCCTTCATCGACGCCTTCATCACGAAGTAGACTTCTCGTGGAATGTCCCTCATCGGCGCCTTCATCACGAAACAGACTGCTCGTGGAGTGTTTAGTTTTTGAAGGGAATGGTGGACTCCATAAGACCCTTGACTTCGACGAAGAACGATCTCCACCAGAATCTTCGCCGTGTGGTGACCTCCGCCTAGAGAAATAACCAAGGTCTCGAATGTCGTTTTTTGCCGCGTGAGTGTTCACGGAAGGCCGCAACCGATCGTCGAGAGCAGCAAAACCACCACTAGCGGCGCGTGAGTCAGGAAACGTGGAACTCTCGGAGGTCAGCGGGGTATTTCGGTTGAATGTCGGCGCAATCTTTGAACGCTCGTCTGTGGCCAAAATGGGAGATGAATTGGTTTGCGTGCGGCTTGTGAATTCGAGATAAATTCTTTGCAGCAGCATGGCAAGTTCTGAATTTCCTGCTGAATTTTTGTTATCGGGTGAATTTTTTGTTTCTTCGTTAGTGATAGGAACTGTTGCACGATTGTGCATGCTTTCATGAGCAGCATGTGGGCTTTCACTATGAACATTTTGGGTCCCTGGAAAAACAGAACGATTTGCTGCAAAGACTTCTGGACCAGCATTTAAAACTTCGGTACTATCATGAGCAACTCCATTACTGCGAGGGAAATCGTGTGAACTTTGAAGGAGTGTGGAGACTGGCACCAGGACGGCAGGAAGCTCCAGGAAGTCCCTGGAGCAAGGTCTTGAGCCAACTCCAGCCCTGATAAGATAAGGAATCTCGAAAAAAGTTATTTCATAATAACTTCAGAAGTTAACTTGGTCATGAGAGAAAGTTAGTTCACAATGCAATAAAGGTGCCATAAGAGAGCAATTCCGAACATACGTTTGTCAGGTACAAAATATTTGGTCATCATATTTCAGTATACGAAAATATTTCATTATTTACAAAATAATGCTCGTAATTAACTCGTAAATTTTTATCTTCTTTCTTTTGGCAGAGTCGTTAAAAGTACCCAAGTTTACAGTTACGAGTTCAATGAAGAAACTCAAAATATCAATTGTTTGGTCCTATGTTACGATGTATGGATAATTTTCGATGCCATATTGAGGGGAGTTTAGCCTTATCATATGAACCAGAGTTTCGTTTTTCCGGAATTTTCGACGTGTATGTATAGAAACGTTGCTCGTGTCAGTTCACTTTAAAATGCAAAGATGAACCATTCGTCGAAGATACCAAACGTCTAACAATTCATGCGGCAATAAGATAACTCTTTTCTTGACCCCAATAATAATTAATTAACAACTAATAACTGGGACAGTTTAACAATCGACAAAATAACTATTCAAATTCATACCTTCATTTCCACTCAAATAAAGTTTTCATTATGTATATTAATTTTGATTAATTGACAACTAAGAACTTGGAAAGTTTAACAACCGACAAATTAACTATTCAAATTCATACCTTCATTTCCACTCAAATATATTCAGTATATTAATTTTGATAGCGGACTATATCATCCAAAAGTTCCACTACAATCGCTGCTCAGTACAATCCTGCACGTAACTCTGATTGCAAACGCAAAAAGTTCGCGAGTTACAGCCTAGAGCGACATCTCCGCTGCATCGGACTGTAAGACTATCGTCTAAACCTGGAACATGGACGATTCTGGACGCCTGAAATGAAAGCCGCGCACAAGTTTTCCTCATTGACATGGTTCCGAAGTTAAACGATGGCTGAAAGGTCAAGGCCTCCTTCGACGCCATATAATCGTGAATGGAATAACCCGGGCTAAGTTATCGAAGCTGCTGGAATTCATGGGTATAAAACTCGGACCCATTTCGTGTCTGGAGACGGCAGTTTTAGGTGCCCCGAGCCGTGAAATATTAGAAGCGAATTCCGCAAACGTAACTTACAAGTCGAGGAAAAATCCAACGTTGCTAATTTTACGAGACGATTTCTAATACTATGTTAAGGTACCGCTTAATTCGATGGCGTGTAAAAATTATACTCATGCAGTGAGCGCGTTAGTTTTTCCTCGTGATGTTAAGAGAAGCGTTTAGAAAATGCATTACTTTCGAAGAGCAATATGCGTCCAACAGTAGCTTTAAAGGTTATGTTAGAAATTTCTCAAAATTTACACAAGACGAAGACTGAAAAAACTTTTTCGTTAACATCATCTAATTTCACAGGCATTCTCTTGCTTTGTAAAGTTATATATAAAATTTTCTTGACGTAATCCCTTGCTATAATATTCAAGTTCTGCAACAATTCTGTAAATTTCAATAAATCTTCATATTATTTTTCTAATGCCGTTTCGAAGGAAAGAAAAAAGGGTGTTTCGAAAAAGTTTTGTCCCTCCACATAAAGTTTTTCGGTCAACCCTCGACATCAAACCCTCGTAACGATTCTTAGATCCACTTCCATAAAATATCGAATGCTCCAAATACTTTGTCCCCGAATTTCAAAGTAGCTCGGGAGCCAATTTTAAAACTGCATGAACATCAGACCAGACATCTGAATTTCTTTTGCTCATTTAGAATACAAAGCACTATGATGGATCCTCAAAATAAAAGGATTTGGATTGTATCTATAGTCACAAGATCCTCTAAAAAGGGATTGGATTGAATCTATAGCCATGGACCTGTACTTTTTTAAGAAGAAACCGTTAAATGATTTCACAAAAATAGGATCGCCTGACAAATACATGAACAAATTTCTTTCGTTAGTTTGCAAGATGAGTTTAGAAGTGCATTTCTAGCCCACCCAATTCAGCATTTCCTTGCTACTTCGCGAGCTGAAATTAAGGCAAGGCGACGTGATGGATGCTACCTTGACATCATGAGATGGAAAACATACAAGGAAAGATAGAGCATCACAATGGAAGCAGATTGCTTATATACGGAGCATTCCAGTTGCTATACAGGGACGTTAGCAGGTGGTATATAGTTAGGGCAACATGGGGGCAAAGGGACCACTGCGGGCCATGGGCCCATAGCGTGTTTCCCGCTAAGTATGTCAGATATTGGTCCGTGCGCTCTACCGCCGGTCGACTGTTTCACTGGGATGAAATGTTCGTCTCTACGTTTTGCGAAGAGTTTGCGTTCTTAAGTTACTTGCAAATAACTGTTTTAGCTCAGATAAAAGTTTTTTTACTGCTAAAAACTGTTTTCGATTACTCTACATGAAGCCTTTGAAAGAACTGATAATTATATTTCGACAGTTTTATTTATAGGGATAATTTTGAGTTCAAGTTTAGACTGTTAGCTTTTAAAACAAAATGTTCACACGTTATAAATTGAAATGATACTTGGGGCAATGAGCCCAGAGTGTCACGGGGCAAATCGCCCATGGTGAGCTCATTATCCCACGGTAAAGTCTTGTGTTGTACATCATTAGATTTGACTCAATGAGCTCCTCAAAACTATGACTAGCTCTTTGAATTACAAATTACACATCATGTTATATGATTTTTTTATTTACAACATTATGCGCAACTATAGAGGAAGACCAATGTAGCCAACTATTCTCAAACTTAACTTTAGAATGTCTTGGAGGAAATTAGGAATGACGAATTACCAAGTGCTAAAATTGCCAAGTAAGCGTTGCGTCGGCACAAAAACGGCAAGATGAAGCAACCTGAAGTTCTTTGTTTGTAAAGTATTGTTTTATCATGTTTAACAAAAATTATGAAATTGGGGTAATGGGACCAGGTGTGGGTGCCTTGCCCAAAGCCCATGGTCTCATTGCCCCAGTGGTGAGGCAATGGACCTATTTTGACACTTTTTACAAAATTGTATTTCATTAATAATTGAATAACTCTATATGCGTGTAATTCACATCATACATTCCTCAAAATATAACTCAGTACTCACTGCAGTGAGTGACAGAGAGCGCATTTTCTTGTCAACGAAAACGTGAAGTCACGGACAGACGGACAGACAGACGGACATGACGAGCACAATAGAGCATTTTTCCATAAATGAGAAAATGCGCTAAAAAGGGGTAGGCCGCTGCCCCATGTTACCCTATAATTAAGACGAAATGATACGAGTGATATTCCGTTTACATATTCAGTTCCATTATTATATTTCATTCATAAATCCATTTCTAAATTTCGAGGTATAAATTGATTGAACACAATCACCAAAGTTGCCAAAAATTGTATACCTCATGAAAATATAACATCATTTTTGGGTTCAGATTACCCTTAAGAGTGAATATTTTGTAGTATAACATAAACAACTACATTATATATTTCCAAAACTGTGCTATACACTACCAAATGGAATGTAAGCAGGTTGAGCTATATCAGTACAAAATGCGGGTAGCCAATATTAAATATGTCCTATGCCCTCTACTGGCGCTTCAAGTCTGCAAACTTTACTAATAAAAAATCTTAGGAAAGTAAATTTACATAATGGATTTACCATTAATATCATTCATGATAACAGCAATAAGATGTGGTACACTAAATATAATAACACTTGATGCATTGTAAGAAAGTGTCAGCTAGGGACGTCCAAATGGTTCAAATTTGGTAAATTTTTTTTTCACTCATATCAGTCGGCAGTCCGACAAGAAGACTCTGCAGATATTAAACTTCGGGGAGTTAGAGACCCAGAAACTCGCAACACATGAGTTCTTGGGTGGCCATCACTGCAGTTTCTTCCTCCTAGACAATGAATTGTGGAGGAAGTTTCAACATTAAACTTTGTCCGCTCAGCATGTTTGTGCATGCTGAATGTCGCTTTTCACTCCGAGGAATGATGGAAGACTTGGAATAGATGCGAATAAATAGCGAAAATTCGAGCAATGATTCAATGCATTATTTTCACGTAGCACGAAGATTTCATGGCCATGATAAGATAAATAATGTGTGCATTCAACAATGATCGTTACTTGTAGCCAAAGTCTAACATTACAGCAGAAAGACTGTGAGAGTGTGCTTAACTATGAATTACACGTATGTCCAATGTCAAGACTAGTGTTTGCAATACGGCTGAGTCAGTCACCATTGAAGGAAGCGTCACTCATCAGTGGGAGATAAATTTTCGAACATGTGCTAAGACTCGAGTGTTTGCAATACGGCTGCGTCAGTCACCATTGAAGGAAGCGTCACTCATCAGTGAGAAATAAATTTTCGAACATGTGCTAAGACTCGAGTGTTTGCAACACGGCTGCGTCAGTCACCATTGAAGGAAACGTCACTCATCAGTGAGAGATAAATTTTCGAACATGTGCTAAGACTCGAGCGTTTGCAATACGGCTGAGTCAGTCACCATTGAAGGAAGCGTCACTCATCAGTGAGAGATAAATTTTCGAACACTTGTTAAGACTCGATTGTTTGCAATACGGCTGAGTCAGCTACCATTGAACTTATGAAGAAGATGTTTGTCACTCACTCATCGGTTTGTGACAGATTTTTGAATATGTATTGCATTGCACATATGTCCGTATCAGCAGTAGAGTTTACGCAACCTATGGTTTACATGGCACGTAGGGTGATGCCCATATGAGACGGAGCTGAGATCTCGAGGAACTCTCGCTGCTAACGAGCCAACCTGATTACGAAGCAAATTAGTCTGATGAGCGTCTGCCTTATCACGTCACGTCGGATACGACTAAATTGGTCCGGAAAGTCTGAAGAATGTGGATAAGAATAAGAGGCAAGAAAATATTTCATATAGACAGGGATTGTGTTTCTAAAATTGTATAAAAAAATAATTTTTATTGTGGAGCACATGTTAGGGGCGGGATGTGAAATGGAAAAATTTTGTATTGCGACAAACTATCAGACTAATATAAACGATAGTCTTTATTTCTCGAAAAAATGTGTTGTGTTGTAATGAGTAAAGTTATCACGAGTTAGAAAATTATCGAAGAGTTGATCCGGAAAGATTCGCGTATTCATACAATTTCTTGCCACCTCCGGGATTCGTGAAATCTTTTTGTTGTACTTGACTTTATTTGTTCTTGTACACTTATTGGGAGATTACCTGCTTCAGTGTGGGAGAGAAATATTTAAATGCATAATAAATTAATCAAAACAATTATCACTTCGTAATATAACCCCAAAAATTTCCTTTTGGGCGCATTTCTCAAGCTAAATGTTGACTAAATTAAAATAATGGCTGCGAACGCGATACATTAAGAGCACAGCCTTGAACGAAATTATTTTCGAGAGAAATAATTCATAGAGACGCTTCAAGGCTGTCTCTAAATAACGATTGCTATATATTCTATACAATATTCGATAGTATATACTCAATTGCTGTATAATTGTAATTGTAGGGATCTTGGCAGAATTTTGTCGATTTTTAACACAATTTAATGATGAAAAAGATCAGAGTAACCGACGTGTTGAATTTAGATTTAAGCGAGCGGGTTGACGATCCCGTAGCAGTATGCGAATTCTATATGTGGACTTGCTTGGGTTACGTGCAAGAATTTGTGTGTGTAATTCAATAACTGCTGAGTTACGGAGACTGTTCTAGTGTCGTGTTTATATTTTACGGTGTCTGTTACTGTATTTACCATCACGTGTTTACTAGGGATGCATTATTATTGTGTTTGTTGATATTTAAGGCTTAATTTCATTTTGATTTAGGTGTGAAGTAATTTATGTAATTGAATGTAAATTAGACTTTGTTCTTTGTAGAAGTCACCCTAAAACAAGCCGATACCTGCGTCTTGCCGCTCCTGTGCTCTAATTAACTCTAATCTAGTATATACTTTTGTTTGCCAGCATTATTTATATAATTGTTTCTGAAAGCAATTTTTATTTGGACATTGGCACGCAAGATCATTACATGATTCTAAATTTTCATCCAAGCATCACTACAAAACTTTTTCTTTATTGTTATATTCCTAAACTTTTATTCTATGGAGATAAGGAAATTCATCAGCAGTACGTGCATATGAGGATTTTAATTGGTTCTTGCATACAGACCTTCGAGCGTATTTTTCAAAGCCAAATTGTTGTTTCAAGTATGCAAACTAATTAAAGCCTTGGAATTGCTGCTTGGTCGCGGTACTCATAAACTTTATATGACTTATTCAACTTTTAGAGTTAATGATTCGTCAACCGTTTGACAAATAATTTTTCCACGACTTAAATTGTATCACAAAAGTGGTGGTCCGTTACCTGCACGTGGGAGCAGCCGTGAAATTATTATTTGTAGCGTGAAATTATTTTCCAATAAAGCAGATCAGTAATCTCGGAGATCAACTCGTTGCATTTGTAACTAATTAACAGGTAATTTAAAAAAAATTAACAGGTCGTTCAGACAAAAAATGCACACGTGCAGCTTATTCAACAATTCACACGGTACTGTAGCAGCTGGATATAATTACTGGACGACACCTATGTATATCGCTGAATAAAAACGAATCGCATTAATTGTTCCAAAAACATATAAAAATTAAATCTTACGTTCTTATTGGAAACAGAAAAAAATCTGAGTTCTCGGTGAAAACCTTTGCCCATGCAAAATATATTCAAATGTATCCCACTAAAGCAGCTTTTACCATGAATATGTATAAAACAACCCCGACTTCGCACCAAACTCATATTTGGTGCAAAGGAAAGCCATTGCAATTTCCCTGTTCCGTTCCAAAGGCAGAACAATGCTCTAGCAAACGCCTGATCGCCACCCTTTTCATCACTTGAATAAAACAACGCAATGTGCAGTGGAGCGTAAAGCTAAAACAATGAAACCCTATACGTGCTAACTGCTCGATGTTTGTGTAGGTTTTCTAGCTGGCTTGAAACCAGAGAATTATTATCGCTGGCAGAATATTCCTAAAATTTTAGTGATGATGACAATATGCAAATATTTTTTCTTAGTGATTCTTTCACGATAATAAAATTTAAATATATGATTCATGCATGGATATCTTATTTGCTTTACTCACTTTACTTTTATGCATTATTCATTTCATGTTACGCAACCAGAAACGGTTTAATCATATTTCATTGTGTCTTCGGGCTCTGATCACGACCAAAGAAGACGGTAATTCCTGCCTGAAATCATTTAACTGCATGTAGTTATAAAATTGCCTCTAATATTCATTGATTATTCACAAAACATTTTGCGCAGCTATGCCTCGCATATAATAGACAGCAAATGCTGGTCAATTTAATTTAAACTTAAGCTATCAACTGCTATCCCGTCTTAGGATTCAATCTAACTCCCATCGCTGCTAGAATTCTTCCCATCTCCTCTAAGGGAAGTTAACGCAGGCGATGAATTGTCTGAAATTTTACAGGATTTTTGTTCCTTGAACGACTTGACTTGTGCCCGAAGTTGGCAGCGGTACAGTGGCCTTGAGAACTTTGTAACTTACCTGTCGGCTGGAACGCGCCTCGAATTAAGTTTTTGAAGTCCGAAAGTTCGAACTTGGGGCGACTTGGAACCTCGAGTTGCGAGGGCGACACGAGAGGGTCGAACAGAATCGTGAGGCTGGCCGGACATAAAAAATGCAGCGTCTTTTTCTGGAGCGGCCGAGTCTTCAATAATTACGCCAGGTCGTGACGGAAGTGATTCACTTGACAACTTGAAGGATGAATCTTGATATTCAATTCTGCTAGACGATGAAACTGAACCGTCGTCTAATATTTCCATTTGTCCTTTATCTTGAAAATATTCAGGTATTGTAGAGAATGGATTTTGAGTCATTGTGCGCTGCAATGAAACGGTGCTGTAGCCCTGGCCATCAGAGGAAAAATCACGAAAACTATCAAAATTCGCGGGGCCGGTGTAATTTACAGAACCAAATGTATCGGCAGAAGCAATAATATTGAACGGACCAACAATATTGAAAGGATTGTTGGCAAGAGTTTCGTCTGTGGTGGACAACTCGAGTACGGTGCTGTTGACGGGCTTTCGGATGCAGATGTCGTAGTTTAAATCGTTCAAGTACTCGCCGTTGTGGAAGTTGAAACTCTCTAGAACTCCTTGATGGCTGAGATGATACTGAAGGCAACCACGCGGAGCTGCAATGAAAAATCTGAACTTAATTTTTTCAACGAAGGTTCACTCTTGTAGTCTACACTTCAATAATGAGAAAAGCTGATAGAGAATAATTTAACGTATTTCTAGGTTGTACATTTATTTCTGTTGACCCGTATACGCTTTGTAATAATTCACCAATACAAATTTGCTTAAACTAAAAAAATTAATGGAAATTTGATTCAAAGTTGGGATATGACGAATTGATATAACATTTGAAACACGGGTTAATTGTTTCTGCAAAAATTTTTAATTAGAATTTATTAGTGGTTGTTATATTTCGAGGAGAAAAATGTCAACGCACATAATAAAGGTGGTCAAATTTATCCATATGAAGTTAATGTTTTCAAATAGTCGTAACTTTTAATATTAATTTGCTATTTTTCTCATCTCCTTCAACATACTTTCATACTAGATAATTATTTTTCTATTTTTGTATTTGAATACTGATAGCAAGATAAATCTTCGATTTACGAATGTTTGAAAGTATAAGCTCAAATTATATTTGAAAATTTAATGTTCTAAAGCAGATTTGTTTCTAGTGTAATTGACAAAGACTTTCAAAATCGTATGAACCTATCAAATCTAGAAAAAATATCCGCTTCTCGGAATGTCAAAACATCTCGAGTACAAACATCAATCGATTTTTATAACCCGTGCCAGAGATGCTTGTTCTTTATCTTAGTGTTTTCAAGGAAACATGAAAGGGAGTGAGGATGTTCTAACGAGCACCCAAGCCTTGCACAGCTGCACGAAATAAAATCATGGAAGTCTTACGGGTTCAATTCAGGACCCTTTTGAAGTGGATTGAGAATAGGGAGCCTTGAGTTGGTTTAGGGCCAGGATTATAGAGATTTTCTTTTGTATTCTTCCATTCGATAAAAAAATTTTCGAATTTAATGCCTGATATCAAAAAGATTATCTTATATGATTCGAATTAGAGAATCCATGGTACCGAAATGCGAAAAAAAGAAGTGGGCGAGATGCCTTGGATGAATTGGCGTTCCCTATGAACTTGTGAAATGCGTGGGAATTTCACATACGATGAGATGCATTCTATAGATATCTCCTCCAATTGCGTATTTACATCATGCAAGCATCCATATTTCTAACGGTAGATTTGAGAACATAATCCCACCTGAAGGTAACATTTGTTCAATTATTGAGCCTTTACTAGCTGCATGTAGCTTAATTATCACTCAGCATGCAATGGGGTTTGAACAAAGACTGAACCGTTCTAAGAGTGTGAACTTCTATGGGCTGGCTGTTCATTGAGTTTGCAAAAATTTGAAGTGTTTTACACTTCAAATCCATCAACTTACCATACAGAGGATTATAAAAATAAATTCGAATATTTCGTTACCAACGAATGTTAGGAAGTTTTTAAACATGAATGCATCAAACTAACCTCTCAAGACTGAGAGCGCAAGCCGCAAAACTTCTTCTTGGCTGAAAAAGGCGGCCCTGTTACTCCAGAGTCTCTGCAGTCCATCATCCCAATATTGTCGTGGCTGGAACCGTGGTTTCCGGGAGGGCTTCATCTTGAGGTCTATCAATTTCTCTGGTTTTGAGAAATCAGACGGCTTCGTCATCCTTGCCTTCCGGGTCGTGTTGTCGCTGTACTGAAACAGAGACTGGAACATTGCTGTGCTATTTACTTCTTTATCTTTCAACAGCATATTTCCGACACTGATCTTCGCCAAATCAATATCTCCTTCCTGGCGGTATTCATGTGAATCCGCTCGATTTAAAGTATAAGGTTCTTTTATAGAAGGAAAACCATCAACGGATCGTTTGTTCTTCGAATATTTCAATGGTGAATCTTCAACCCCGACTCGGTGTGGATGCCCATGGAACATTTTCGTGTGCGTTAATTTTTGATGGGAGGTATCCTCGAGGCAAGGCACTTGAGTGAGCCACAAGCCAAAGCGATAAGGCAACTCTGCTGCCGCAGTTTCAACGACAAATTTGACGGTCCGTCGCTGCGGAGATGCCACTCCATCGCGATCAATGTTCTCTTTGCGGCCACCGCCTCGCAGGTGCACGTAAACTGCACAAACAACAGCATATAAAGAAATATAAGACGTTTCATGAAGTATAAACAACGCAAATATAATGCATATATGCTGTAAAGAATTTTACGGAACATACTTCTCCCGTGTACATATAAGGTTGGGACCTTTTAGGTAGGACCGAGTTGATGAGCTCAGACAAAATTCAGTTTTAACCAAACTTGCCCTAGATTGTTCAGCAATTTGGTACGTGAGCATTTACTTATGTTATTATCATTTTACTGCTTGTTAACCTCAACTATTTTCTCTATATTGTTTATAATTTCGAATAACCTCAACTTCGTGTTCAAATTATTCATTCTCTATTTTCAGAAACCGCTACAATCTACAACGAGTTTTCATTCTGAACAATCCCCCCGAACAAAGAGCCATATTCTTTACAAATGCATTATATAGTATGCATATGCAATCATACACAATACTTATATTATATACAACGCATATATAATACCACGTTGTTTAGATTAATATGAAGAACGCAGCTAAAAAGTGTAGGTGAGCAGATGCAGAATATAAGCAAATCAATTGAAAAGTACAAAAAAAATTTCGGAGTGTGGTGGAAAACAGCAGCAGAATATAAACAAATTAAATGCCAGGTGTAGCTTTAAACAATAGCTTGAAACACTAACCAGAAACAATAGCTTGACACACTAACATGAAACAACACTTTGAAAGATTAACATGAAACAACAGCTTTAAACAATAGCTTGAAACACTAGCAAAAAACACTAACATGAAATAACGTCTTGAAATACTAGCATGAAAACAATAGCTTGAAAAACTAACTTGAAGCAACAGCTTGAACCGCTAACATGAAACAACAGATTGAAAGACGAACATGAAATGCTAACATCAAACACTAACATTAAACACTGACATATTTTCACTCTTCAAGAGGAATACTGAATGATTTCATCATTTCCATATTTTATTGTTCATAGGCTTTTGGTACACGTATAATATTTCGACATAATATGTTAAACCTTTTCCACAAAGTGCATATATATCGAAAATGTTTCAAATAAGGCGTTTGGAACAAATTACTTCAAGGATACGTACATATTTACAGTATGTTTTATATGTATGATCGAGTGATTCTCTATCTATGATTCTCACAAAATCGAGTGATTCTCTATCGACGTTACTGATAGAAATATTCCTACCGCACAGGCAAATGACGTTGAAATAACGTTTATTACACGTTGGTTAACAGAATTAATTCGTAATTAACGTTGTTTCAATAAAATTAACTCGTTATCAATAGCTGTTCAATAAATTAACTCATAATCAACGTTGTTTTAATTAAATTTGCTCGTAATCAACGTAGGTTCATCGAAATTAACTAGTAACCAACGTTGTTTCATCGAAATTAATTATCGAGAAGTTATCTAGGTTATCGATAGGCAAAATTGCGTTACTAAAACAAAATCGAAACGATCGAATGAAGAATCGGTTATTTCTGATTTCAGTAAAAAGTCTCACTTTTACCTGCGATACAGGATCTCGGCCAACAACTAGCATACCAAAACGTATGATTTACCTTGAAAAAGTTGTCATAAAAATACAGGCATTTTACACCGTCACGATAACTCAGAGAACTCAGCCTATCGAACAATATCTTATAATGCTTGTATGGGCTTTTACAGTGGTGCCTGAGACTGCAACATTTGCTCAACAATTGAAGATTCTATTTACCTAAGTCAACAAGTCAATCGAATCAACGCTGGAAGTTAAGCTCGATTCTCCCACGACTTTTCTTGGAGCTCACTTTTCGACGAGCGTCGTTGAGGCTCGAAATGCTTGGCATCATTGACGCAATTTCATTTATTTCTTACATCACCAGCAGATTTTTATCCCGGATACATTTTTTATTTTTGCTGAAATACCAACACATCTTTTCGAGGCCATTCAGGCGCAGCTTCATTTATTCGCATCGCGATGCTGTTGAAGGCTTCACCGCCCGCAGTACCAAATGAACTGCTCTCAAATAAAAGCAAAAGCCTCTCATTCTTTTCAGTGGCAGCGAATGAAACAATCCCCGAGAGTAATTCCCTTCTCTAAAAGTCCCAGTCTAACGAGGAAAAGTTGCCATCGAACAATAATCGCGGAAAAAGATAAGGTCTCGCTGAGAACAGTCATTTTGCATCTTTTATACCGTGAATTAAGTAGGGCCAAGGAGGTTCACGGCTGGGGAGACACCCGGTATGTTGAATTTAAAGCAGCGCAAATACACGGAATGAAGTTCATGTTCTCCAGCATTCATACGTCGTATTTTTCAAGGCGTCTTGCTTCTATTTATAGATGTAACGGGACTTCAAATATTTGGGGGATTATTTGCAAGATATAAATAGGCCAATAGGAGCTTCGCGTTCTTGGACTTTGAAAAGTTCTATGATCGGTAATTTTTTTAGGAGTCAATTTTAAGTTTTGAGTAAAAGGACACTGAAATATCAAAGAGCTTTTTCTCAATTGGTTGTTAAAATAGCAAAAGTCAAACGTTTATGAAAAACAAAAAGAAGTAATCTATCACAAATCTGATATACAACATGTGGCATTGGAACAAATAACTTCCTGCATTTAGGAGACTTCTATTAAATGATATTGTGATGCCATAATAAACATATATTTGTCAGTATTTTTAACTTTGAAAAGTTATACGAACAAAATTTCTGAAAAAGTATAAACGATAACTTCAGTTCATTTCTGCAATTATCAATAGAATAATTATTTTATATACAATATAGGCTCTAGTCACAGTTAAAAACTTATGACAACAACATCGTTGATCTTGACTTTGACGAAATTTTAAAAATGCATTCCTTATCAAAGCCTTGGATTACACAGGATCTCACCTAACAAAATTATTCGATTTTCGAACATGTAACAATTTTATGGGGATGAATTCTAGACTCACGAGTGTCATAAAACCGAAGCTGGACAAGTTCTGTAGCCACACACATCACAAATTTCGGGCACCATGATGGAGCACCAGGACCGCAGGCGGCCGGCCCGGCGCCGAGCTTTGTATTGTAGTCCACCATACCGTCCAATACAATACCGTCCTCCTTTGTCCAGGACGGTATTGTATTTCCACGCTGGTATGGCATTTCCAGGACTGTATGGTATTTCCACGCTGGTATGGTATTTCCAGGACGGTATGGTATTTCCACTCTGGTATGGTATTTCCAGGACGGTATTGTATTTCAACGCTGGTATGGTATTTCCAGGCCGGCAAATAGTATTTCCAGTGACATGTTGCGGGATATTTTCTTTGTGGCTCACACGACTAGAAGAAAAGTCGCAAAAATCATCTGATTGAGTAGCAAGAAATTATTTTTGCTTTAGTTTTGTAGGTGAAAATTTTTACTTTAAATGTGATGACTTAGTACATGAAATACACATAAGATGAGAAGAAAGGTTCAAATTTTATAATTGAATATCATAAGCTCAACCAACAAATGCACGTATTTCAGTTTAAATTATTGAGAAAGAAGTCCTCTTCGTGATCGAATTAATTATTTATTAACAATTGTTTCTCCTACAAATTTAATTGTTACTAATTTCACTGCCTCAGGTAAAAGAGAACCAGGTTTTAGAATTAATCGAAGAATGTTTTACTTGACAGAAATTCTCAAGTCCATTCCAGACATTCTCTGTGTATACTCTCTCTTCCCTACACTCGCCAAATCATCTCTCTTCCATTAGTTCCTCGACAGTGCCGGAAAAGTCATATCAGATCTCGACCTCGGTTTCAGAAGTCTGGCCTGGCAGACTGCGGCCCAATTTAAGCCATCCTGACGTCCTAATGCGTCGTCTATAACTCACGACTAAAGCATTTTCCTGTTTCTGGGTCGCGATGTTCAGCAAAAGCACAACCAGGTGCACGCACATGAGTCATCGGCACAGTATCGTCAGCGTTACTAACATGAAACAACAGCTTTAAATAATAGCTTGAAACACTAGCATGAAACAAAACCCTTTAAACAACAGCTTGAAACACTAACATGAAACAACACTTTGAAAGATTAACATGAAACAACAGCTTTAAACAATAGCTTGTGACACTAGCATGAAACAACAGCTTGAAACACTAACATGAAACAACACTTTGAAAGATTAACATGAAACAACAGCTTTGAACAATAGCTTGAAACACTAGCCTGAAACAATAGCTTGATACACTAACATGAAACAACACTTTGAAAGACTAACACTAACAATAGCTTGAAACACTAACATGAAACAACAGCTTGAAACACTAACATGAAACAACACTTTGAAAGATTAACATGAAACAACAGCTTTAAACAATAGCTTGAAACACTATAAGCTGAAACAACAGCTTGAACCACTAACATGAAACAACACTTTGAGAGATTAACATGAAACAATAGCTTGAAACGCTCACATGAAATAACGTCTTGAAATACTAGGATGAAACAATAGCTTGAAAAACTAACATGAAACAACAGCTTGAAAGACTAACATGAAACACTAACGTTAAACACTGACATGTTTTCACTCTTCAAGAGGAATACTGAATTATTTCATTATTTCCAGATTTTATTGTTCATAGGCTTTGGTACACGTATAATATTTCGACATATTATGTTAAACCTTTTCCACAGAGTGCATATATATCGAAAATGTTTCATATAAGGCGTTTGGAACAAGTTACTTCAAGGATACGTACATATTTACAGTATGTTTTATATGTATGACAAAGTGAGACAAAACATGAAATAATTCGCATTCCACTTAATTAAATCACAAAATCAAGTGATTCTATCGACATTACTGATAGAAATATTCGTACCGCATAGGCAAATGACGTTCAACTAATGTTTATTACACGTTGGTTAACAGAATTAATTCGTAATTAACGTTGTTTCAATAAAATTAGCTCGTAATCAAAAGCTGTTCAATAAAATTAACTCGTAATCAACATTTTTTAATTAAATTTGCTCGTAATCAACGTAGGTTCATCGAAATTAACTAGTAACCAACGTTGTTTCATCGAAATTAACTCATAATCAACGTTGTTTCATCGAAATTAACAAGTAATCAGCGTTATTTTTTCAACGGCATTAACTCGTAATCAACGTTGTTTTAATGAAATTTGCTCATAATCAACGTTTTTTTAATGAAATTTGCTCATAATCAACGTTGTATCAACGGAATTAACTCGTAAAATAAATCAACTCATAAATTAACTCTCTAAATTGGGTAGCCATTGGAAGAAAAGGCGGAATCCAGGCCCGTGTCTCTCAGCGTTGTAGACCAGCGGTGACCCTGACCTAAACTTGAGTCTGTAATGAGAACGGCCGCGTTGCGCCAGCACTGCACAGAAAACATACAAACATTGATACAGTGATGAACGTTTCCGCTCATAACAACTTACACGTTGCAAATGTTAGATTCTCTCATACCTACAATTTCGTACAAGACAAATCGTTCGATCCATCCAACAATAAAGAAATCTACAGATTCTGCTAATCTGACTGAGAATATACAATTTTCTACAATTAAAAACCTTCAACTAAAATCTTTAAAATCTTCAATCTTTATGATTAAGAACCCTTGAGAACCTAAATTTTTGCTATACGGCTGAAAAGTCTCAACCCCAAACACATACTCTTTTATTAATAGACGACAGTCAAGCCAAGAGGTCACCAAACGCGGGAACAACTCACACACCATGCAGTAGGCAGCCAAACATCTTGCCCACCAGCAGGCAGCCAAGTCCGCCACCACCTACACACTCGTCTACCAGCAGGCAGCCAAGTCCTCCATCACCTACACACTCGTCTATACCAGCAGGCAGCCAAGTCCGCCACCACCTACACACTCGCCTACCAGCATGCAGCCAAGTCCGCCACC
>NW_025939262.1:0-369 GCF_000764305.2 Hyalella azteca | reverse complement strand
AACTCTTAATTTTGTTCAACAAAAAATCTATTACGGTTCATAAATTTTGAGTTGAATGACTCCATAAGTTTCTTCTAAGTAGATGGACGGTAAAGTATGTCGCTGCCTCTTATTCAAATGGCTAGGTTAGCATGCTAGGTGGCCATTCCATATTTATTCCCTTAAGCCACTCAATGGCTTAATAATTATTGGTTCTGAGCCATTTTGATGCTGCCCTCGAACTGTGTCGGTGAAACGTTTCTCTGACACTCACGAGGACGTGTCTTTGACGTGCATTTCCTTGCTTAGTATGAATGTTTTTATGTAATTATCATTGATGTTCCGTGTTGTAATCAAGTCAATGTTCGTCATTTATTATCAAACATCCGT
>NW_025939261.1:0-508 GCF_000764305.2 Hyalella azteca | reverse complement strand
TCACACGAGAAACGAATCTTGAAAGCCCATGCACATCGCCGGGTTTCATTGTCTTTAAAATGTAGCAAGCAGGCAATTTCAAGACTGCTCATGCACCAGCGTCTCCCGGATGAATTCTAGAGGCCAGGCCAACTTTCAAAATTCGCTAAGTGAACGTAAGTACTTACGCTCTATTTTCTTGTCTATGATCGGGGGATTTTGCTTGAAATGGCGTCAATGATTGGCTTATGAACTTACGATCTCTTAACTTTTTTTGAAAGTATGGGTCTAGATGCTCTACGGTCACAATCATCATCTCTCACACGGACGACATATCTATCGCCTGTCGCGCCCTCACGACTGCCGTGGCTCAGCTGGGCCGGATTATCAAAAGTTCGTAATTTTTTATACTTACGACAAAAAAGTTATGTGGTACGTAAGTACACCCTAATTTTGGCATTATCAATATTTTCGTACGCAAGTCTTAGCTAAAAGCGTAAATGTTTTTCCCGCGCAAATGTTTCCCGCT
>NW_025939260.1:0-632 GCF_000764305.2 Hyalella azteca | reverse complement strand
ACATACGTACATAGTTAACTAAACTAAAGATGACACTTTATGGTCGTTAATAAATTTTGAATGAAGGAAGAACTTCTGCCGAAATATACCAATATTTTACCTAATAATACGCACTACAGTTATACATTACATAATAATAAATAATACAGATTTATTTATTATATTTTAGTGATTTTGAAGCCTGGCGTTTTACTTATCATGTTGGTATATTAATTTTGAATTTAATTTCATTTTAGTGGTGGAATAATAGAGTATCGAAAAATGAAGTGAGGAGTTAAATTTAAAAGCTGGAAAATGATTTAATTCTTCGAAAAACAAACATTTTATTAAGAAATAAAAAGTTAGAGTCCCCATTAATTTCAAAATAAGACTTTAATTAGCCTCTAGTCGAAAGAATCTTTAAGGGAACCCTCCAAGTTAACGCCACGAGGAAGAACCCCCTTCCCCTAAAAGGGATCGAATCTCCCGAAGGAACCCCCCAAGGGAAACCTCGATGGAACCCCCCGAGAGAAGCTTCTGAGGAAACCAGTCAATGGACCCTCCGAATGAACCCCTTGGGGTGAACCCTCGAAGAAAACCTGCCTAGGTAACTTTCCGAGGGGACCCACAGAAGAAACCATCGCATGATTTCC
>NW_025939259.1:0-639 GCF_000764305.2 Hyalella azteca | reverse complement strand
CGCCTGCATGGCACACTGACGCGTGTGTCGGGACGCCTGCATGGCACACTGACGCGTGTGTCGGGACGCCTGCATGGCACACTGACGCGTGTGTCGGGGCGCCTGCACGGCACACTGACGCGTGTGTCGGGACGCCTGCTCGTATCGCCTGCGCCTGCTAGCAATGGTTTGTTCGACTGTCCAGAGAGCAGGTGCAGGGAAAGGGCGGCCAAACAACAGGCGAAGACGAGCCCAAAACTTTATGTCTTTTGACAGGCGATCGAGGGTTGTAGTTTGCGTTAGTAAACCATACGGCAAATAATAATATATTTACAAACCATACGTCACGCTAAACGAAATACGGTACACTGTTAGAAAAAACGGTGAAAAAACGGTCCCACTGGCGTTCTAGTGGCCGGCCGCCCCGTGAAAATAAACTGTTTCGCCGTTTTTATCAGATGTTTTACGGATTTCTAGTGTTAAATTAGAATAAAAACGGTGACACGGTGTTTTTTTCACGTGCCGACCGGCCACTGAAACGCCGGTAATACCGTTAACGGTAATTTTTCTAACAGTGTACGACACCAAAGCTTCCTTCACTCGCCCATTTGATAATCCCCAGTCCTGGGGCCATACTTTCATAATTCGCTAAGTGAACGT
>NW_025939258.1:0-37588 GCF_000764305.2 Hyalella azteca | reverse complement strand
CTGAAAAGTTTCATGCTGCCTCAAGACGTATTCTTTACGAAATCGTCTCATCAGGTTGTCCAATCAGGCGGCATGCTTCTTCGACGACGGCAAAAGCTGATCCTAGGATTCAATAAATGCCTTAATATTAATGTAAATTACATATTACAGTACAGGGAAGTGAACATTTCATGTGAATAAATTTCTAGAAAAATATTCCTTGCTTTATTTTTGTGCCAAAACTGTAGTTACTTTAAAATCGTGCCCTCACTTTGTCAAGTTTATGAAACGTGAGAAACCACACTTTTCCAAGCGCGCGATTGTGTAGCAACGAAAATGACGGGCATGCAAATTCTATCGTAAATTTATCGGAAAGACCTTCCACTTGTATTTCTCTTTGCAAAGGAAATGCTTTATCTGTTGAGTGTACATGTAATATGCACATAGTTCAAGCTCCTCGCAATCTCTATTGACTTCTTTCCATTGTTCACAAATTCAAAAGTTTTTATGTAATGCAAACTCGAATGTCGTTGATCACCAGAGTTGCACAAATGTCGAACGAATCCAATAAATTTATTGAACATAATTTATGAACAAATTATATTCAAAAGTTCACAGCAAATTACCCATATATACCGCATAAAAACATATAAGCTTATTTATTTACTTACCAAACATCTTATTGTCCTTCTGAACCCCTCACTGTCGTATTGAATTTCATTATTGTCCTTTTGAACCTTTATTATGATATTATACCCCATCATTATTCTTTTGAACCTCATATTGTTCCTCTGATCTCCTCATCGTTCCATTATAACCCCTCGATCTTTCTATTATAACCCTCAATCGTTCAATTATATAACCCTCAATCGGTCAATTATAACCCATCAATCGTTCATTATAACCCTCAATCGTTCATTATAACCCTCAATCGGTCAATTATCCGCCAATCGTTCAATTATAACCCTCAATCGGTCAATTATAACCCTCAATCGTTCATTATAACCCTCAATTGATCATTATAACCCTCAATCGTTCTATAATAACCCCTCAATCTTTCTATTATAACCCCTCAATATTTTTTATTGTATCCCCTCAATCGTTCAATTATAATCCCTCAATCCTTCAATTATATTTATAACCCCTTTGTCAATTATCGGTTAAAGCAAAGCTAAAGGCAAAGAAGGAAGCCTACAAGCGTTATTTACGAACTCGTAGCGATGCTGAGTATAACCTGTATGCAAGAGCTCGAAATCAAGCTGAAAAAGCTTGTCGAACCGCAGTCAAAAACTTTGAAAAAGATGTTGCCAAAAACTCAAAAAATGACCCGAAAGCCTTCTTTTTGTATGCTAGTCCGAAGTGTAAGACAAGGGACGGTATTGTTGATTTTAATGTAAATCAACGAAAGACATCTTCGGATGAGGGCAAGGCCAATGTTCTAAATCAGTTCTTTAGCAGCGTCTTCACAGTTGAGGACTTGAACAGTATTCCAGCTATTGAGGAGCGACCAGTGGGCTCGAAGTTAATTAGTTTTGAGATACATGAAGAGGAGGTTCTCAAGCGTCTCCCTGAATCCCAACAAGTCATCTGNTACTATACTATACTATACTATACTATACTATACTATACTATACTATACTATACTATAATATAATATACTATACTATATACTATATACTATACTATACTTTGTCAAGCAAGTGTTCCGTTTAATAATAATTCGCGGTTTCAATATTACCTCATTAGAATGAAACAATAGAATAGAAATAGATTAAACAACAACAGAAATAGATTAAACAAGCAGTAGAGAAGAGGAGTCTAATAAAAGAGGATTTGAGAGAGAACAGGTTGTCATACAGAAACACGAGAAGCTTTAGCGCTGACTGAATTATCGTATTGAAAATTTGAGGGCCGTTTCAGTTCCGAAAAACTGAAATCCTAATATCTACTCAGTCAACTGACGATTTTTCAGTCAACTAAAGATCTATTATGCCACCTGAAAATTTATTCAGACAGCAGAAGATCCTCTTGACCAACCGAAGAACTACTCAACCAAACGAGACAATACTCGAATAACTGAACATCAAGTCAAAGTAAAATCAACATAAAGAAGATGTTGCTGTGACTCAAATCGAATTATTTCTCACATTAAACGAGCGGATGTATAGTGAGAAAATAAATTAAAAGAACACTTTAGAAGATAAATTCTTTGCGCCCGGGCCTGAAAGCGCTTGTTTGTTGCAGCGGTGCAGAACAAATCGAAGCAGAGGCTATCGGAAGAAGGCCCTATTTCTGCAAAGTCATGCTTCTGCACGGCGAGCTGCTCTTCTGAAGCATCGTAACTGTTCAATAAATTATCGACCTTCTGCGGTGAAATCTTTCGGGGAGCTTCCTTACACAAACTAAGAGCACGGACGATTTTTTCCCGGCATAAACCTTCTGAAAAGCCACCGCACCCTGCGCTTTGACGAAGTTAAGTGCCAGCAACTACGAAAATTTTTCACAAAACAAAATCGACTCCTTTCAACTATTTTTTGTAAATTATACACCTCTGAAATATATTTATGCAAGGGAATTAATTTAATTATTCATCCTTTTGTTCTTCATTCATTCAGTTATTCAGTCTGATTTCTTTTCTGAATCAATTTCTTCGCGTTTTGAGAGAAAGACGATCTACAACGAATTTCTATCTATAAAATACTGTAACTCGAAATGATGTAAGCACTGTATCATCCTAAATTAGTACGAACTGAAAAATTGTGGACATTTTCCTGCGCTCTAACTTTGTTTTCGTTCAGTTCATTATCTGCAATTAGTCAATAATGGAGAGAACCTGAAACAAGTAGAAATTTTGCGCTTTCTAATTCGACAAGGATATTTTTTCAATGAGTTTAGATGTATTATTTAAATGCGCCAGGAAATCATTTCGATACAATATATCAGTCTGTTTATTCAACTTAATTGACTTTTCAGTGACAAAATAATTGTTCAATTGGTGGAAATGAATTGATGAATAGGTGCATCATAGAGCCTTCAGGCTTCACCATACAAGCATGACATTATTCTGTAAAAAAAATCGTCTTAGATATCCGGAAGTCATGTGTTCGTTCATTCGTAACGTCGACTATCAAACGCCAATAAAATCAAAGTTTTTACTGAATAAAGTTAAAGCTTTTTTTTCTTTTTTAAGATCACGCGTATGTGTGTGACAGTAAAATTAGGACAAAACTTCGTATTTTCTTAGGTCTGTAAAAATTTGAACTCCTCAGAACTTACAATTTTCGCCAAAAAATATTCTTCACTCCTTTAAGAATGTCACGTCTGGGAAAAATTTCAAAGACTGATGTAGTTACTTCTTTTTGTTCCTCGAGGAAAATTAAAGCATTTGCCATATCCTACTTCAAAATGCTTAATTGCGTGAAATATTTCATTTCATGAAATATACTTATCCTTGCGACTCAAAATTATTTCGAGCAGTACTTCATTCATTCAGGTTATGAGAAACTTAATGTTAAGTTGATTATTTCGCGACAATAGAGTTGGTCTCATAAGATTTTCTTTTTAGATCATTTCTGTCCTGGTTTTTCTTGAGGCAATCTTTATGAGCTGCGGATGAAAACTGGCCTGTATCCATCAAGACGGAGAGCTTCTGCACAAAGTGATTTTTATCCGTCGAACATTGAAACTTCAATTCGTGATAAAATCTTCAATTAATAAAAATCAAGTCTCTTGAAATGTTTCCACGACCAACGAGAAAGTGAAATTAGTTTCACATTATCTCTAGTTGAATACCTAAACTCACGATACACTTTAGTTGAAGTAAATATTGCTAGTTAAAAAAGTATTGAATCAGATAATGATAATTAATTCAATATTGAAGCAAATAAATTGTCTATAAGTTCCAGAATGTAATTCATTTACTTAACTCTTTAAAATGTTGTAGTTTGTACAAGATTAGGATGGGAATTCATTTTAACATAACATAGTGATGTCGGCGCTGAAATGCAGGCCTGATGTGGCCTGTCGCCGATTCTTTTCCTTTTCGTGCCTTGTTCATAGGAGATCTGAAATCGTGTCATTTGACCGGATCTTTTCATGACTGACAATAGTTTCAAGTAACTACTAGACTTCCACCGGCTTCGATATGGTGCTAGGCATTTCAAATCTGAACATATATTTTTCCATTGATTTATCTAGTCTGTTCTTGAACGCGTTCATAATTGGAGCGCCAACGATGTCGTTGGGGAGGCTGTTCCACATGTCGGTGATTCGAAGCGAGAAGAAATTTTGTCGCGCAGAGAAGTTGCAGCGCAGTTTTTTTAGTTTATAGTCATGGCCCCTGGTGTTGGTTCTTGTTTCAAATTCTAGTAATCCTTCGGGGACCTTGTATAGACCATGAGTGTACTTGTATACTTCAATGAGGTCCCCAAGCAGACGCAGATTTTAAGTAAACGAATGCATTTTCTTCGCAATGTTCTCATTAGATGTCAATTTTATAGGTCAATGTGATGTATGAGATCTTGTTCATTAATCCAAAACCGTATATGTACATTCTCTTGTTCACACAGAGAAAATACCGCGTGTAAATGTCTACCCTGTACCTACCATTATAGGTCATGCAGAATCGGACTTCGATAAGAGCAGCAAAGCCGGCAGGTCTCTGCGTGCATGACTCTACGTGTGATGCGTGACTCTACGTATGACACTTTACTCTACGTGCTTCGCGTGACTATTTTCACTCATACGTAAAGCCTAATTTTCAGGAGCACTTGTCTCGGTCCGCTACAGTTCGTTGCCTACCAATTGCCTCGTACGCGGCAAACTTGGTTAGTGTACACAATTTGAGCGAATCGTGTAGTTGGATGATGTACTAACGCTTGACACGACATCAAGATATCGTTAGCAGTTACGATAAGTGTTCAATCTTCAAATTATAGATCTTGCGTGCCTATACTTAGCCTCGTTGCATCGAATCAATGCAGGGAAATGATAGCAAAGATATACTCAAGCTTCATGCACCATCGCTACACCCGCAGCAACGAGATGTTCCATGCCGACTGGCCATAACCAACGCCGCAATTTGCTGGTTTTGGGGCGCATTAGCTACCTCATTTCAGCTGTCAACATGATCATTATTGATCACGATCAGTAAAATAGCTGCTGGATACTTGCCGTAGTGTAACTGTGTAGTTAATGTGTATTTTCTGTATATTTGCTGGGTGGTTGCTGTGATGATGAGCTATAGTGTCTACTGCACCTGCTCCGCATTGCGGTGCACTGTCTGCAGCACCTGCTCCAAATTTCTGTGCACTGTCATGCAGCACCTGCTCCAAATTACGGTGCACTGTCTGCAGCACCTGCCCCGCATTACGGTGCACTGTCTGCAGCACCTGCTCCAATTTACGGTGCACTGTCTGCAGCACCTGCTCCGCATTACGGTGCACTGTCTGCAGCACCTGCTCCAATTTACGGTGCACTGTCTGCAGCACCTGCTCCAAATTACGGTGCACTGTCTGCAGCACCTGCTCCAAATTACGGTGCACTGTCTGCAGCACCTGCTCCAAGTTACGCACTACGGTGCACTTCCATTCGAATTTGAATACGACAAAGAATTTATAAAAATAATAAGTTTTTATGACCCAAAGATGCCTCACTTGGCGACTAGTAAATTATATCTGGCTATCATAACACCAGACATCCAGATTACCGGTCAACCTGCAAAGGGAGAAAACAAAAATACGTGTTTTTTTATAAGTGGCAGGTCGTTCATTAATAGAATCTGCCGCTATACGGATGAAGTCTCTCGCTTCCACAAGCCCTAATCTGCGGATAAATAGAAATGCTCGGAACTTTTCCAATGCCTTTTGGTGTCGATGTGATTACATTCAGTCACGCACGGTACAGTCCTGAGGCAAGTAGTGATCACCATCACTTATTATTAATGGCTCAAATTATGATAATTATTATTCCAAACATCTTCGGGAAGCTCATGACCTCTCATCGATTAACTATAAAATTTCATCATTGCTCCGTATTGATATCAAAACTAAAATAAATTATCGATCCGGTAGGTTTCCGTTTCATGATAGAAATCTCCAGAATTATTAAGAACTACAACGTAACTGTACGCCATCAGTAAAAAATGTTCATGGTGGTAAATCGTTGTATGAATGTGCGACTAGCGATGTAGTTAGCGCTAGCACATCACGGGCCGGCGCCGGCACTGTACTTACGAGCACATAACTCGGCGGCAGGCCTTCCATTCACTGAGTCTGCAATCGTTAATCGACGATCCTTGGAAACGTCTCAATTCCAGACGCTACTGTAAATCTCGGCAATTCCTCTTACGCCTTGTAAACATGCAGGAAACTCGATGGAAATCTTATTTAAGATCTATTTGTTTTGCAGATTAGTATACAAAAATTTACGAATCTTCGCAAGAAAATACAGATTTATTATTTCAGGTTTTGCCATTTTTCTTAGCTGACCGCTCATTCAAAGGATTTACCCCAGCCGCACATGAGTCTGAGCAGATGAGTTAAGATATTTTTCGCGGTCATCAAATCGTACAACAACAAGAAATACTGGATCAGTTTTTATCCTCGGTAATCGGTTTCTTTAGGAGGTGCCGTTAACGCCGTATTTTCCGGACGGCATCTTTAGACCAGCAGCCGCGCTATACAGATGTTCAAAGCATTTATTTTATGGGCCCAAATAACAAGCGTTCAGTGATTTACTTTAATCCTTAAATCAACGGCTTTTACCGCAAATGTTGCCGTAAGTACCGCAGAATTCCGTCGAAAGCTCACAATTACGTCTTCCATCAAAAAGCCGCGGTATTAGGCCCATGTAAGCGACGTCTGTCGTCTATAATTTGCCCATATAAGAGCCCCGACTTTTTTCCTCTTTGTAGCGGCGCTCACCAGAGAACATCGTGCCTAACGACGATCATAACATTACTTTGCTAGGTATTTACCGTCAGCAAAAAACGCATGCATCTGTTCACTCAGCACTTTTTTCTCAACTAATGCATCTGCCCGAGATTTGAAAAATGGATCCGTTGTTCAAGCGACGGGCGAGCGATTCTTTACACACTTGTAAATTCATAAATCAAACGCTGGAAAATTGAATTCATTATTCACTTCAACATATCTAATTTAGAAAATGCCAAGAGAATCAATTTCTCATTTCTAGAGAATCATTATTTAAATAACCAGGTTTTTGATTTTTAGGATCTTACTTGTCCTTATCTCGAAAATAGCACGACGCGCTCCCAACTATAATGTTTCGAGAAGAGATCGGGTCATTGGCTTGCATTTATGAGGCTTTTGAAAAGTCAAATTAGCACTTATGTGAGACTTTTTAAAGCCTTCAATGACTTTTCTTTTTTTCCTTTTTCAATGACTTAATATTTTTATAGTCCCTGCACTATGATACACATTTTCCAGACCCTACCGACCGACCCTGTTAGCTCATATAGCCATTTCAGTGCAGCCTTGAAGCATCAGTGTCAACAACAGACTTACAAATTGTAGGAAATTCTGTGGTATAACATTAAATCGATCTTTTTATCTTGTATTTGGTATAAGTAAGCATTTCTAACGTGCCTAGTGCTATGATCCGCATACAACCGGACTGTATCTGGCGGGTCAATTTAACGAAAAATATACATTTTTTACGACGTATTTCTTTTAAAAATAAAAGTTCATGCTTTGAAAAATCGGAAGACTCATCAAGGCATTGTGAGAGAGAGAGTCGAAATGAAAGTGCAGGCAGAAGGTTTAGAGTCCCAGTTACTTTCACAAAGACTTCAAGAGAACCCGATCGCTGCCCTCTATAAGAAACTGGACTTTTTGAAGAACTAAAGCGGTCATTTCTATAGGATACGTCCTATGAAAGGTCAGGTATTCAGAAAGTTCTATTAGTTAATTGCATCTTAAGTAGCGCAGCGGGATTTGTTTCGGCTCAATTCATGCGACTGAATTGAAAAAAACTAAAACATGGAGCAGTCTAGCGGTGCATCGTTCAATTATTAATATTCATCCTTAATAAAAACTCTTTCTTGATACCTATATGGTATACAGTGCAAATAATAACCATCAAGATCATCCTTCCATGGACTTCGTTTTTTTTTATTATTTTGCCTTGTTACTATGACAGCAAAATTAGCGCAGCTGCCAAAGTCTCACGCAGGATTGCAATTTTTTACAAATTTCCCGAAAACATAAATTAGAATAACAATATATTATGTGTACACCTAGAGAAACTCTATCCAATTCGCCCGCATACAAATATTAGAATACTACTAAATATTATGCGTGCACCGAGAAGACACTTGAAGTCATGATTTATTCCACATTCTTTCCGAGCTGAGGAGTAATTGAACTTTCACGCGTTTAAATCTTTACAAGCTTCGGAATTATGAGGAGTTATTGATGATATCAATGCTAAAACAACGTTCAAAAAGCTATTTGAATTTTGAGATCATAATCCGTAGAGTTGCACGGCACAATGATTTCGTCCCTTGATAAAATCTTTCATCTATCAAAAACTTTGGAATATATGAAGCCACCTCATTCAATATAATCAGAATGATGAAATAAATCACTGCATTAAGATACGACCTCATGTTTCGAGTGCATTAGCATTGCAGTAGCCACCTAATATTCAATCGGCTAGGGAATGGAACTGAAAATGTCACTTCCTCGGTTCTTTTGATACGGAGCAGAACTGTGGTTTTTTGCTAATATTGAACTAAAATCAGTGAAATAACCTAAGTCTTCTTTTCTCCTTGCAAAGTTAACGTCGAAAATTATTTAAATTTCCTCTGAACTGAACTCAGACGCAGCAAAGAAATCTTTTTCGTCATACAGAAATATCGAAAGCTAAGTCAATGAAAGTAAGCAAGTTTATTTTATATCGACGGTATCACTCAAATCATATTCTTAAATATATTTTTGCATTCTTTGAGCCATGCCCTTACATTTCATAATTTATTTGAGCATCATAAAAAAACCGCACGCGTAAACTTACTTTGAAAGCGACCAGCTTATGTGTTCATTTAATAATGCAAATATCTTGCAAATAAGAAACAAGACTCATTGAACCACATTAAACACAGGTAATTATACCACTACAAGCGATTGAACTTATGAAGATAGGAGTTATTGCATCGGCCTCGTATTGTGGGTAAGCCAATAGCTCTGAAACATTATTACATTATTGCCACAGCGCCAACAACCAACTCGGTTATAGGCTTTCCAGTTAATTGCCGCACGCACCGAGTTTCGTTGCAATGATTGCGAATAAATCGTGAGTGATTGTCAGTTAGCGATTGGTGCCACATGGAGCATTCAGGCTACGCCATCACGAATCAAAATTCATATATTGTGAACTGCAATTGTGCAGGCTAGGTGGATGTTAGTTGAGAACACTGAACAATTATTTATTGTGTGTATTTTTTCATCAGTTTTGAAGAGGCTCAAGCCAGTTTTAAATAAAATATTCCCGTTACCAACAATCAACTTATTTTCTCTTCTAAGCTATTTTAACGTTTAAATTGTTCATTTCTAAAAAATTTCGGTTGTTCATAAATACGTAAAAAATATTCATATAATTTGTAGTGCTCATTACATTATTTAGCTTCAAATATTTAAGACTCAAAAATTTAGGATACGAATTCTAACATCTATATTATGAAATAAATTTCATCAATAGAGGCTGCATTATGCAATTATTATGCAGTGCATATGCTTCTAGATTTTACTAAGACACTTTTGTATTTCCGCCTTTAACATCATTATATGGTGATCTAACTGTCCATATTCTTAATATTCTTTAGTGCTACTTCCGCATTGGTTTGAGCTCCAATCCCTGATTTAGGTGACCTTTTGTCTGGGATCTTATGGAGTTTACATAATAATAATGAATGAATGGTCTATTAATGAATAATATTAATGAATAATATTAATGAATAATATTAATGAATAATATTAATGAATGAATAATATTAATGAATGCTCCATGGCGGGACTGTTAAATCAAGCAATGCTCACACGATGGCGGCTGGAGACTCGCGTGGATAATCTTACTCATTACTAGCCGTTCCACTGATGCAAACCTTTAGTAAAAACTTCACACACTAAGAAAGAAAAGTAAAATGAAAAGGTCTTCATAAAAATAGCTTGCGAAAGAGTACAGCCATTGTTCTAGCTTTTATTCCCTATTTTATAGGGAATATTACAATGGAAAAGATAAACGATTTTACACGGATAAACTTTGGTTGGGAATGAAAATTGTTGGAAATTATTAACGCGAAACATCTATCAGAATCAAAATAACTTAGAAATGCACCCCGATTTACGGTGAATAGTTTCCCAACGTTTTTGCCAAGCTCAAGGGATGAGAATACTGCGCTTAACTTTTCTAGGTCTGAGCTATGTGATGCAGCTTACGATTAAACGGTGCAGCTGCGAGTCATGGCAATCAAACGTGAACAAAAAGACAAATAACCTTCTATAACTGACAATAAATTTGCCCAAGGAAATATTTAAAAATCTAAAAGGATGAGAACTGAACCGAGGTAACTGTATTTGTTGCCGTCAATAAACCAAGCCAGTAGGACTATAAGAAATCTGGATCAATCATAGCACTGGGCAAGAATTTGTGTTGTACTGATTAAAAAGAATGCATGTATTATGTGTTAAAAATAACTTAATACCACTACGGAAAATAAATTGACTTCTCGTTAGATGTTGGCAAGCACTTTTATCTTCTTTTCTTTTGCCCCATTCAAGAGAAGTGTCAGTGTCTTATACTTGAAGTGTCAGTGTCTTATAAATGAAAATGTGAAGTATCAAGTATTGCATGCAAAGCAATTATAGTTGAATGTGCTGACATATTTGATCTCCTTATCTTGACAGGTTCCAGGGTAGTTTGGAAGGAATTTTTCATGTGGTTCCTATTGTATTTATGGCTACGACGAGCGTGGTAGTTTGCTCTCGTCACGAGTGAAGGTTTACGAGTATAAAGCTTCATCCATAAACTTGTCTGTGGCGGCGACTGGTGCCTAACTTGGAGAGAATTTTATAGCGACATATCAATTGGATTCACCAACTTATAGCAGCATGACATGAAATCATGGTAGCCAGAAACACTTCTTTTACTTCACAAAAACACACAATGTACCATTTCATAATGGACTTTTGTATAAGCGACTTCGATTAGAGATTAATTTAAAAATTACTGGTCAGCTTTTATTTTTGTGAGAAACGCTCATTTTCAGCAAAAATTGAGTCACAGAAGACGGTAGCACTTTCCTATAATTTTGATTTTTCAATATATACCAAATCATAATTTTAAAATTGTTAGGACTCGCGTTCATGTGAACCTGTTGGACTGTTTTGTGGCGGTGAAACCAACGCGATTTCTTTAGTAGTGATCACAGCGGCACGCGAGGCCTCATTACAGCTGTAATAATCTAATTGGAGTATCATTCAACGAGGTAATTATTTAATTAAAGTATTACTCAACGAGGTAATAATCTAATTGGAGTATCATTCAACGAGGTAATTATTTAATTGGAGTATCACTCAAAGAGGCGATTATCTAATTGAAGTATCACTATACAAGGTGGTCATACAATTGAAGTATCACTTAACGAGGTAATCATCTAATTGAAGTATCACTTAACGAGGCTGATAGTCACGCATGTTCAATTAGCGATAGCTTTGACCGTGTGTTTATCACAGCGACTGAGTGTCTGTTGTTGTGACAATGTGTCTGTTGTTGTGACAGAGTGTCTGTTGTTGTGACAATGTGTCTGTTGTTGTGACAGTGTGACTGTTGTTGTGACAATGTGACTGTTGTTGTGACAGCGTGTCTGTTGTTGTGACAATGTGACTGTTGTTGTGACAGCGTGACTGTTGTTGTGACAGTGTGACTGTTGTTGTGACAGCGTGGCTGTTGCTGTGACAGCGTGACTGTTGTTATGAGTATAAGTATTTGAGATTTATATATATTTGAACAACCATAATTTCAATGCTTATTCTTGTATTTCTATACAAATATAAATTAAAAAGTTCAATATTGAAATAATCTTTCCGAAAAAAACCGCTTGCAGACACCGAGAATTATTCGCCAAATTGGTGGCAAAAATTAAGGACAATCTTCCATTATTGCTTACAGCGGTCGGCCGCCACATTAATTATGCTTCACAGGAGACCGGCCTGGCACCGGCATTTAATTATATAACAGAGGCACTCCATGGAGGCCGTGTAATGACGACGGATATGACCAGCGTCGAGGGTATGTCGACATTTCCCTCTGATCTCTCGCGAGGAAAGTAGCTCAATGACTCAGCACTTAATTAGCAGTATTGCTGCTTTTATCGACAAGGATTTAATGACAATAGATCGTATCTCGCTGGCATGAACATTCAATTTCGTTTTGTGCAATTATTATGAAATTGGTGTAATTCAGCATAAGCTTTCATTTTATGCAATTTGATTGAAGACCGGAACATGCTTTTTATTAAAAATCTTCTTGTTTGTTTTTTTTTTCAATGAGATGAGATCAATGATGTTTTTTTTCAATTGATGTGCCGGGAAATCGAAAAGCAGGTTACCAAATGACATTATGATGGAATGCGACGTTTCGAAAATACTATTTTCATTATCAAGCAATTGATGGTTTTGCAACATTTGAAATTTAACTTTTGGAAAAGACAGTAGTGCAAATCAAGAGTTTTGTGAATACAATTTGAAACCTGAGTTATAAATTACACTAAAAATAATTTCAGCGTCCGGACGAATCCTGTAGTTTGGAGGTTGATATAGCTGGAGACTCGCTCTTGATAATGAGGGCCTCAGCTATCGCCAGTCTCGATGTTTCATGAAGGTTGATGATGGGTCATTTCATTTCATTACCATGAAATGAAGCGCTTCAATTCAATACCACTACTAGCATCAGACCATATATTTAAAAATGAATTAAATTATTTTTTTAATTTGTTCAGAAACATTAATTTGCTAGCTCCTACTATCCTGTCATTTATTACTATTTATTCAATATTCTATTATTGTTTTTATTATTTATTCAACATTCTAATGCATTCATCACATGTGTTCATGGCTTAGCGCTGCTACATACTTTCCCTTTAATTTTGATGTCAACTGATCAGTCTGCTGCTGCCTACTGATCAGTTTGATCATGTCAGCTGATCAGTCTGCTGATGTCAACTGATCAGTTTGATCATGTCAACTGATGAGTCAGCTGATGTCAACTGATCAGTCAGCTAATCATCGTCGTGCTTGACAAGCCCTCTCGCTGATCAATCATTCAGTCTGCTAATCAAAGAGTATCTCAGCCGCAGCCATTCGGCAATCACTGCCGATTAATCACACAAGAGATCTGTAATTTTGCCTGTGTTCGCGTTGATGAATATGAGAGAGTCACGTGTAAGCTGCGAGCGTGAATGAGAGGCATTACGAGCTAGGTTCTGCAATGTCCGCGATCCTGGGCACGAATTTTTCGCGTTCGAATTATCTTGCGTATGAATTATCTGTGGCTCCATGAATAATTTCCTTCGTTCTCAACTATTACACTTTCTTACAACTGTAGTAAGATTTGAAAACATTCACAATGGCAATACACATTCATTAGGTCAAACTGGTAACGCCAGCTAAAAAAGTGTAGGCTACTAATCTAGCGAATACAAATCACGTAATAGGTTTTCAAGCCCACATGATGTTCGAATTGTAATACTTTACGTAACACTTATGTTATTTTAGATATTTTATTAGAAACTTGACTGCCGGAATGTAAGCAAAAATTGAAACATTATTGTAATTTTGCTGATACGACAATATCATCGTTTCCCTTAGCACACATCAGATGCAAAACAAAATTTTAAAGAACATTCCATTTATATCTATTTTTCGTAGACCAGCTTTGTAAAGGAAAGAAAATTTTTCCCTGGGGACCCATATAGCAGCGTGCTGGCCATGAGATCGATGCGGCAGGAGTGAGGATAATGTTGACGTATGGCGCGTAAACAGCGATGTCGAGGAGTGACTGACAATGCTACCATGAGAACAAATTTCTCCGCTCCACCCAGGTCAAATACACGCAAATTTGCCGCCGAGTTTCTGTGAAAAATTTCGTACATGACCTGGTGACAGCACGGCGCAGTATTTCTTCCTTACATTCTTATATACACGGATAAATGTACGGAGTAGTTTAGTAAATTAGGCTAATAATCAAGTTTGCAAGGGAATTTCAATCTCTTTTAATGCTCTAATGCAAATGTTTTTATTTAAAATAGAGAAAACTTATATAAATAATTATTCTTCACAGAATCATTCCGAAAAACCGCATGTAAAAGTTGTGAATAATTGCGTAGTTTTGGTGGCAGAAAGGAAAACCATTCTTTAGTTCCAAGCGACCAACATTGCACGCCAATTTATTATTTACAGGCACTCTACGGAGACCTTTGGCGATGGATTTGGTCAAGTTCATGAATTATTCTTTAACCTAAGCTTCCTAAGCTCCATGAGTTCAACAAGTAGGCCATAAATTGTAATTTTATAACCACAGAGTAGTGATGTGGTATGTGAGTACCACAGAGTAGTGATGTTTGTATACCCGTTTTCTACCACAGGCCACATTAAACTAAAAAATTTATAAGGATTGTATTCTCGTTTTGTGTGATAATAAAAAATTTGAATGTTTAATAATCGGTCAATTTTCTACAAAGAGGCAAATTTCAATTTGTCAAGAGTTAACTGCCTATACATGCATGAAATGACGTATGAGAGACTTGCAGTGTTGCTTTATTGCCTGTATTTCTACCGCCGTTTCTCACTGTATTCTAAATATTTGGAAAGATCTCCTGCTCCAACCGCCATTAATTGAAGGTTAATAAGTTTTCTCTGAGTTTTGAAACACGGTTTGTGTTCCAATGGAGGTTCCAGACTTCTTAGTCGACATTTGTCACAAATCATTTGCTTGCAGGGGCTTCAGGATGAGCAAGCGATTGTCCTTCTATCAAACCGTTATAGTATAAGTGTATAACTCCACATCACACGGTCTATACACACGGTACGTATAGACCGTGTGTATAGGTCTGCTAAGATCTCCTGCTCCAACCGCCATTAATTGAAGGTTAATAAGTTTTCTCTGAGTTTTGAAACACGGTTTGTGTTCCAATGGAGGTTCCAGACTTCATAGTCGACATTAGTCACAAATCATTTGCTTTGCGAGGGCTTCAGATTGTGCAAGCTGCGATTGTCTTTCTATTGAACCGTTCATCACACGGTTTATACACACGGTATAGATCGAGTGTATAGGTCTGCACATCACAAGGTCTATTCTAGCGGACCATTATAGTTTACTCTACACCACACGGCCCATAATCCGTTCTAATTACCGTCAGCTTTGACAGCTTCACAAGCTGCATCTGAGTGATGTTTCCAAATACCTGATATTAATAAGCGATGTTTCGCATGGCCTGCAACGAAAAGAGAACCTCACTATCTAAATGTCGGGTAAACTCTTGCAAATTTTGTATAATTAAATTCAAAATAAACATACTGCCATACAAAAATATACTTCCAGCTCATAAGTTATCGCCGACTTTATTACTATTTGGCATTATTCTCCCAAAAATGAATTTAATGCTAAGAATTTGGGGATATAAATATATTCACGAATATAACTGAATTCATGAATTCTCGGCGCCTATTAAACATTTACGGTTATACGTCGTGCTAAGAAGTAACAATTTCTGGAATAACTCTAACAATCCAGCAAGGTTTTCATCTGCTCTTGAATTGTTTACTAAATTGCCAGGCATCTGAAGGACATCTGAACTAAGCTATCGTCTACAACATGACAAGATTTTGTTTACACTATCAGGTACCTCCGCAGCCTTGAGTAGCCCTAGTAAATTAATAATTATAAGATGTGCTTAGCAAACAATTGCAGTGAACGGATTTCGTAAAATAATTTCAATAATAAAGTGGTAATAATAATACACAATGAACGCAACAGTCGGAGCGAAAAAGACGAAGAAACGAGGTTTCTTAAGTGTCACGGAGATTTCGTTCTTGGTAATTTCTTTAAAAGTTTTGAAACAAACTGGGAGAAAAAAAAAGAAATTCTGTTAGGAAATCTCAAGTGATCATTTAAAAGCTATCTTAACTGCAAACTCTAGTAAGCTTAGTCCAGCTGATAAAGTAGTTCCGATTAAATAAAAAATATGTTCAAATGCAGGAAAAATGTTTTGGATTGAGTGGTGATAAAGAGAGATTTATTTCAGCAGTGCATCCACGCAACTCTAAAAGACGGTTTATAATTGTTGAAAGAGCTACACACAAGTAGACATTGAACATAAAAATGCGGCTTTACACGAAAGTCCAAGATGCGGACCATAATTAGAAAAAATTTCATTAGCAAAGCCAGGAAGATGAGCGGAAATTATTTCAATCTCAGTCGGCAATATGGCAGAGAAGTTCGTCAAATTTCTCACCAACTGAAAAGATCGTAATGCCCCGCAAACGGTCCGATGCTGGTGCTGTATCCGATATTAATGACACAAGAAGCTCTAGTGAGTCGTGTTATTGAAGACAAGATAAATATTCCGTGCTGACAAATACACACGACGGAAATAATCTTCCCCAACTGGAATTACTGTTAATATTTTGAGGAATCTAAATAAGAACTTTTCCCTCGAGACTCTGATAAGGCATTTGACCGGATGGCTTGGATTGCATGCCTTAATACTCATAGAAATGAGCGAGGCTTTGTACAAATTGGGATGCAATTTTTGTGTTGACGTGGCTGATAATGACCCAGTTTGAGCCGTTAAAAGCCGTATCAGTGATACGATCAGAAAGTGTCACTATTTGGACAATGTGACTCATTTTTCTATGAGTGTGTATACATACATGACTGCATCACTTAAAACGGGACGCAACTGCCTGTTATCTCGTCCAAACAAAGTAAACGTAAGGCGTTATCGCACACAGTGATCGGCTAGACGTTAACAGTAACCTCTCTAGTTCAAGTACCACGCAATTTCAACAATATACTATGTAATTTAATACCTCTTCAGTGCATATGGCACTAATGTGTGAATAATATATATTAATATGGCACGCAATCTTAGCTAAATGTGTGAATAATATATATTAGACACAGCATGCAATCTCAGCGATTTTTGATTTCCGCAGTTCATATAGTATGCAATCTCACTAATATGTGTAATTACTCTACATGCAGTGCAATCTGAGCATGCAATCCCGGTGATTATTTCAAATATCATTATTGAGTAAGTATCAGTAATTTCAACGAAATGTGTAATACCTCTAAACGTTAAATTGCATCGTCTACCTTTCAAATCGCATCAATCTCAGCAATTTCTTATTGCCTTTTCAGTGCGAATAACTTTAAACATAAGTGCCACGTTGGACACTTTTCCAAATTGCCTCAACAAAATTTTGATGCGGGCCCGACTCAGAAATAGTTGCCGCCAAGGACTTGGGAGCCCGTAAATCAGCCGCTCTATATGACCGCTTCGGCTCAGGGTTTGAAAGGCAACCCCTGGGCAGTCTCTAGACAGCTTGCAAGAACGGTAAGACTCAGCTCGACAAACCCTTCTAATACTCTCAGGCGACTATGAATTCGGATAGTAGATTCTGATCAGAAGCGTATTTCAGACCCAGAATAACTTTAAGCCGAGTGTAGCGACTCTTAGACAGAAGAAAGGCGGTACCCAAGTTTTTTTAGGGTACTATAGAGGTAAGCATTTCATGTTTTTTAGAAATACTTTCTATTACATATTAAAGCAACTAAATTTTACTTGATTTTCAAAAAAATATATCTTGCTTTCCAACCCATTCAGAATGAAGGCGTGTAAATTTGAACATAAATCCTAAGTCATTCGTAATTTTAACAAAGCCAATGTCAGCTTTCATAACTCTCAGGTCGTTTGGCTGTTTTGACTTGTTTTCAGATCACCACCTAAATCGATCAGCAGTCCTGCCAGCCATAGCTATAAAGGCGGCCATAAAGCTCGCTGCTGCGGTTTTCATGGCAATAGATTAAAGTGTTTTATTGTTCTATCGTGACCTGAAGCCTGCCACAAACCTCTGATTTTTGTCAACGGAAGGATTAGCCTCTGAAACTGCTGCTCGAATGGCATTATATCGTGGTTACTTCAGCAGGAATCTTGCCCATCAAAATATTCATTGCTATCTTAATCTCAATTCTATCAATCATGCGTGTAATCTAATGTATCAACATGATTTACAGTTTTGAATAATACATGCGGTAACTCAAATTCACGAATCTTAAAGTTGCACTATTCAATATAAAACAAATTAGAAAACTTGCATACTTATTCTTGAGATTTCTGACAAAATAGTAATTTTGATTTTCCTCAAAACTGTTTGAAGCAATATGCAAAAAGCTTGAGTCGAAAAAGCTCCTCAACCGCTAAAGAACATGAATAAAAAAAGCTCAAAAAATCGTAATCCCGAAATCAGCGTCTGAGAGCGTCGTGCGCCATGCGCTCTCCACCAACCAAGCTCGCATAGAAAGAATTTCTACTGAATTTTTCCATTGCATTAATTTCTCTCATTAGCATGAGGCTGTTAGAGGCACGTCTTGGTCTCGAATGTCAAGTTAACACGGCTTGCTGCCAAAAAATCCAGCATACGGCATATTCTGGCGCTTTCGTGGATCCGGCAGAGATGAGCAGATAGTTTGCTCTTCAAAGGCGCTGGACTTGGACTTTAATTGAAGCCAGGCACATGGAAAGAAGAAAGTATGCATCCAGCTATATTCATAATTATAACTGAGGCCGTGGCTTGTATAACCGTAAATTTTGGTAAATTTGATAAAGTTTTATGCATATATAAAGACCAGAAATGTATAGAAAGAATAATCATGATGATAACGATTGATTACTTGGTATAACTATTTTAGGTATAAATAATTTGATTGAAATATCTGAATGAAATAAGTTTCTTATGAGAAATACGCATATGTTTGAAACGAGTTTGCGCCTCAAAAATATATTAGAATATTTTTCGAAGCACAGAGGTCCAATCAAGGCAATTCATTTAAAAATAACAATGCCAAAAATAAGGGCTCCAGAACACAAAAACTGTCTAGTTCTAAAGAAGTTGCGGTTACAAAAATTTTCATTATAAATTGCAACATTTCGAACTTTCTGCTTTAATTTTATATTGCCATTAATCGGAGTTAAATGGTGCCATAAGGAAGATGAATAACTAGAAAGTTCATTAAATTATTCATTTGAGTACTTCCTTTGTACAGACTTCGGTGAAGCTTCATCTAAAATCTATTCGTACAGTCAATCAGTCAAATTAACTATACAACAATACAGTCAAATTAACTTTTAGTTAAATTAAATTTTCGAAATCAATTCCCTATTCATTCATCGTGACCAATAATACTTTTACATGGACGAATCATAACCGCTCCGTTAGTAGCTCCGTTAGTAGCACGTTTCTTCAGTAACCTCGTTTCTGAAGTGACGCTCGTTTCTTAAGTGAAGCTCTTTTCATAAGTGACGCTCGTTTCTTAAGTGAAGCTCGTTTCTTTAGTGACGCTCGTTTCTTAAGTGAAGCTCGTTTCTTTAGTGACGCTCGTTTCTGCTCGTTTCTTTAGTATCGCTCGTTTCTTTAGTATCGCTCGTTTCTTTAGTATCGCTCGTTTCTTTGGTATCGCTCGTTTCTATAGTGACGCTCGTTTTTCATATGAACCCGTTTGTTTATTTCCGCTCGTTTATTTAGTTAACCTCTTTCGTAGGTAAGGAAACTACATTTCTACACCTACAATCATTCTGTCGAGTCTCCTTCATTGAATAAATAACGTTCTAGGGCGCATTTCAGTTCAGTAATCGCTGCCGCTGCCCCCCTCCAGACACGCGGCGCCCCCCGTCGCCCCCCCGCCTGGTGACGACGACGACGCGGAGCTGCTGCCCTCCGGCATGTGGATCAGGGCAGGCGTCGACTGCGACTCCTCCTGACCTGCCATGGGTGCGACGAGGCTGTCCCTAGGATATCTGTAGGCGAAGATCCAGTCTTCTTCGACCCTGAGCATCACGCGTCCTGTGATCCTGGCATAATACTCGTAGTTCTCGCGGCCAAACAAGTTACTCGCGCCGAAATTGTCTACTATGAACTGCATGATCTGAGTCGCCACCTTGAACCTGAGCACATCGTCCATGGTGGCAGTCTTGCCTCGCGCCACGCACGACCTGAAGAAGGAGGGAGCCACGGACACCCCCAGCGCCTCCGCCGTCATGCCCGTGTTGCTGCGGCCTGCGCTGTTGGCGATCACCCTGAATGTGCCGAAGAACAGCACAAGCAAATGCTGCGCCACAATAGGACGTGACGTGATGAGTTTATGCACCAAGTCTCTTTGCTGCTCCGTGTCCGTGAGCTGAATCATGTTGAAGAGCTCTTCTTCACCAGTGCGTCCAAATATTCCTTCTGGAAGCTTGCGCAAGAACTTCTTCAGCACGGACGCTGTGGTGTACACGCTGAAGTGTTCAATATTGAAGAGTCTGCCGCGCTGTAGAAAGTGTAGGAGTTTCTTCATCGAGGCCTGGTTGCCCGGAGCCCTGAATACATCCTTCTTCATAGGGCCCTCCTTGTTGAGCTTCAGTATAAGGACCAGAAGGGGGGCGGGGATATCATCGTACTTGCACGCCTGTTCCAGCGGCACTCCGAACTTTACTTCTTTAATGGTCCAGTACTGTGGAAACGATTGCTGCACGCACGGTGTACATGGCAGCGACCTCGAGTAAGTAGAGAAAAGCGATGCTGATGAACCACCGTTACGAGCTCCGTCCAGCATCCAGCCTACGTTGACACCTTCGTTGTTGACTATAGCATCGCCGTAGCGTGGAGGTGACGATGGTGATGTAGGTGGTGTGGTTGGCGTGGAATCCGAAGTGTCGCTGAGGCTGGTTGGGGCGACATTGCCTGCCGCGTCTGCGTTATCAGCGTCTGCAGCGCTGCTGGATAAACTTCTCTAAAAGCGGTAGCTTCGGTTCAGTCCGCCCATGCGTTTCAGCCCCATTCTTTTATCCGTAAAATCTTATGATGTGATTTAAAGCTTTCTCTGGCTAATTATATGAAGAAATATTCAGTGTTTTTCTAGCAGACCGAAGCTTGCGCTGAAAACAACACCAGTTTCACTGAGTAAAGCTTAGAGCCTTGAGAGTTCACGTCTAGGAAGCTTGTCAATTNTAGAGCCTGGAGAGTTCACGACTTTGGAAGCTTGTCAATTCTTGCTTGATAGAACAGTATTACCATCGATATCAATTATACCTTTTTGTTCCCAAAACGTAACAAACGAAAGGATTTATGCCAGTAAATATTTAGAGGACAGTATCAAGGCTATACAAACATCTGGAACAAAAAAAATTAAAGTACAAAATGTTAACTTTAATAAATGTTGTGCATTATCGATTAAATTAAGATAGATCGAACATTCAAATATAACCCAATAGGCTTATTTGTCGCTCTTAGAAATCAATTTAACACTTATAAATATTATGCTCCCTTTTTCCAATATTTATACACATTTATCGTTCACTGCAATAGAACGTTCACCAACCTATAGAACGCTGCTCGTGCAAGCTACCAAAAGAGATATAAATATGAGTGGAAGCTTTCTCACTGAGTTTACCATAGCATCTGAACAAGGAAATAACCATGTTGCCGAACATAAAAAATTACGACACATGAAATGGTATAGCAGATCATCAATTATCCCATTAATGTATCTCACTCGTACAGCCTGTTTGCTGCATTTGATCACATTTCACGGTACAAAAAAAAAAAAAACCTTTTGAAACATTCACACGCAAGAACTTCGTGCGTGTGTGAAAGGCACTGCAGGATTCTTTCTAAAAACAATGTCGGTTGTGAGACGCTAAGACCGTCGTGGTAGAGCCACACTGCATGGCAGCGGATGCAAAACCTGGCGCGGCGAAAGCAACGCTCCGCTGCCGCCAAACTCCGTGAAACTTCTCTGCATCGTGGGACACGGTCGAGCAGCTAGAGAATGCACGCAGTCTTCATTATTTCCACCAATGCTAAATGATGAAGAGCTTCCGTCCTTTCACTACCTGATCCAGCTTTCGCTCTAAAATACAATCTGGTATATAGGATAAATTCTGGATTTTGCATCATCATTACATAAAACATTTGAAATTACATCAGATGTTGGCGGCACTGTTATAAGATCCAGTAGAACATTGGTACGATAATAAAAATTAGTTAGTCAAATAAGTAACATATTTAATAGTTCATGTTAACCTACCATCATATGATGAGGTAGGCAAAATTACGAGTAGTGTTGGCACAATAAGAAGAAATAAAAGGTAGAATAACACCATGAGTCTGATCGTGTGCTAATCAGATCACAGCGGCGAGTAGAATGAACTAATAACGTAGGGTTGGTAAGATCCTGTCATAAGATGGATGAAAAATATCATTGGTATATAATATAGAAGTAAAAACATGTGTCCAAAATATAGAAGCAAAAACCCGTGTTGCACCATCTGGTACCTCATTGGTCACGTCGAGAAAATCGTAGAGCTGAAGGAATCGTATATTCAACAAAGAAGATCCTACGACATCCTCCTTGTACGGTGCAGTAATCCAGTCGCAGACTCGTACTCTTTGTTTCACAGAGGATCGGAACGACCATTATACGGCTCGCACACCAAGACAGAAAGGATGAAGCAGATTGAACAACAGAACCCGTGATGCGAGAGTCAAATAAATTGACGGCAACAAAAGAACGAGACCAGTCCACATAAGGTGATCTCAAGTAAGATTGCAACACTGAACTTTATACATACGTTCTTCAGAAATAGTCACTAAAATAATTTAGAAGATTTGAATGCTTTAATACGGAGCTTCTTTAATAGCTAGGTGGAACGGAATGTATCACTTTCTAAGCTGAATTTATTATATTATTCGTTCAGGAAGGAAGTTTCACTCCTGCAGCAATAGATGTTAATAAACGACGACAAAAGCACTTACTCATACCATCAGTTAGTTGTATAACAGAATATTCAGTACGTGTGCAAAATATAGAAGAAAATTCATTCCTGTGACAGATTCTGAAAAACAAGATCAGTGAAAGCTAGTAGATTATACTTTTCCATATGAAAGAAAGCAGCAGACATGAAGACATAAAGCAAGAAGCAGAAAAAGGAGGTCACACCGTGCCTGACAACAAAGAACGCAGAGCGTGATCCAGAGAAACGTCGTGGCAGCACGCGACAGAGCTACTGCGGTCCAGCAACACCTAAATTGTTGCGACGCTACAGAGCTACTGCGGTCCGGCAACACCGAATAGTCAACTGGCGGGTGTAACGCTTTTATTTAACCTTACAAATAAATGATGACTGAATTTAACCGAGATAAAGAGATGAATATTTGTTGAATTCACAGATCACGAACACTGGTCGTGGAGCGTGGACACGCATAAGCACAACTTCCGTTCCCAATTCAAAAAATTTGGAAAAATATAGAGATTACAAAAGTGAAATAATAAAGAGTAACATGAATTTCTGTCTTTACACTTAACCTTAATTACAATAATTCTACAAAGCATTTGAATAAAACCCATATGCACTTTTCCGAACATAAATTAACGGAAAGTATAAGTACATCCATGCTTTTTATGGCCTTTCCTAAAACACTGATGCGCCACTCCAGTTTTATTTCTAATCACTTCAAAGCTAAGTTAGTAAATGTGAGTGTAAGTTTACTTGTAACTATTTGCAACACTGCATTCGTACGACGCCTTCGCTCGTCAACACCTTCAATAGAACAGTTTGCACTTTACTGCCTTGTCACGCAGTAGCCTCACACAAGGCTGTTATAACGGGAACTGAGATAGATAAATTTTGAGAAAACAAATTATGATAGCTACAATTCCTACAACAGCATTATCATGTACCGAAGGGACCTCATATGAGAAAATAAATGAGACACCTGGCCCTTCGTTTCACAAGAAACCTATGAGTTCTATGTAATGATCACGTCATCGAGCAGCGTCATCACGAGACACCGTGACTCGGGCCGTCACATGTGAGACTGAGACAGTTTCCGGTAGCAGAGATAAGGAGTACAATGAGCGTGGCGGAGGTAAATACGACGTATGTGTTCAGGAGGTATATACGACGTATATATGTACACCTGCACACAGCGTATAACGGATGTAGCTGGCATGCGAGGCACCAGTAAACTATAGCACGTTTTCAGCAGCTGTTCACTAGATTGAATCGATCGTGTTCATGGGATGGACGAAATTAGGATACAAACCAACAGGTCGAAATACGACAGCTTAGCAATACAGAAAAAAGCCGCTACTCGTCACCGGAAAAAAATGTTTCAAACGTGCATAAAATGAATAGCTGAAACAATTTGAGTTAATAAAAATCATGAAGAATCGATAAATCTTGAGAAATCATTAGGAGTGCCGAATTTTCATACTAACACTTTTCTAATATACCGGTGATTATTAATCGGATTTTCTCAACCGATCGCTGGCACGAGTGCATGAGGACAACTCGATTAATATGAACCTTTCTTACCAATTCCAGCACTAGTTTTAACAAGGAATCTTATCGCATGATTCAATACTCCGAGCAGTTCCATTGCTACTCATGGTATGTATCACCAAATTAAATTATAATGGCAGCAAATAGGATACGTATTCATGGTAATTTATGAACTTTCCCAATATTACCAGTTGGCTGAACCGGAGACACACGAAATTATGGATGACAGCAGCGCTCGAGATACTTGGGTCAGCAAGTGTAACTAATGTAATCATTTACTGGCTCATCAACACCGGATGTGAGTACAACAAACATTTTCAGTGAACTCGAGTGCGCGTAATCAATGAAATGTGACACACAGAACCAACAAGGGGAGGTGTCCTGAGCCATGTGATCATATCTACGGGGAATTGAATCAGTACGAAGGAAACGGAACCTGACACCAAAAAAGGCGATGAAGAGTGTCTTTACGATAACATTTCAAGAAAAAGGTACACAAATACAAGATTTTGAAAAGATTGAGGTATTCCGATGCGTAACGAGTCAGTTATTGAGAGTAAAATGTTGGTACCACTTGACAAACAAAGAATTATGTACATAACGAAATGAATCTGATAATTGAACCTCATGAATACGATTTTCAGATCTAACTATAAAATTTTTACGTATAACTATGATCTACAAAAAAATTTTGTAGTATATTTATTACACCTAACAGCCTGAAATACAAGATTTTTCGTCTAAAGCTGCGAGATTTTCAACGAGGTTAATTGTAATTAATTGTTCTTCTTGATGTTGACGAACCCTGCCATAATTGACGTGATATAGAAAGTTTCCTTCGCTCATCACGACAGAGAAACCCTACAAATCCTGATATCCGCGAGAACAGAACAGTGATCACGAACCTTTGTCAAAGTACAGTTAAATCAAGAATTTTAAATCTAAATAAATGTCAGGAAAAGTCACTATATTTCACTTCAGAATATGCAATCAGATTATTATTTAATGACGATGAAAAATACGCAATTTGCCTGAGACTGCTCTCTCGAGTCATCAGTCCCATTTAGGAAACAATTCCAGCAGTTATCGAGTCATTAGATAGAAGATGAGGTTATTTGAATAGCAATACAACTAAATATAGAAGAGAGAGCTATTGTACAGCAAAAATGTTTACGTAGGAAGAAATTGCGCAAGACTTCTTCACACTAAACTTGGGCGATGAAGTCATGCATTGGAGGAAGTCAAATAGAATTCTTCCTAAACAATATTTTCACATTATTTATCTTAAACTTCAACAATCTTGGGTAAAATTGTTTATGGAGAATGAAGCTGTTCTTGGAAGTAATCTAAAATGTTCAAAAACAGCTTCATTGAATAGTTTGTTCGTAAGAAAGTTGATTCCTAAATAATTTTTTTCTTCATTAGCGATGAAAGCTTTACAACGCACCAAGACGAATTTACTGAATTAAATAAAGATCGTTCTAACTAGTCTAAATCAGTCAGTTATATGTAAATAAAACACGGACATGCGTGAGGACACGGTCCATTTAAATAGTTTTGAAAAAAACTTTTTTGAAATATCAGGCAGGTAATTCCACAAACAGGCTCACATTTTGCAAAATTATACAAGAAAAAAGACCCAAATTTACAAATTTGCTCGCAACTTTAAACAAGTTACTAGTACTATGCAACAAATTACACGTGAATACAGAAATATATATTAAATCACCCATCGACGGACAGACTCATTGTAAACCTATTTTTATACGTGCTTTACATACTCACCCTAATTCAAGAAAACTAACCTTAAATAACAGTACCAAAGTTGTTTCAATAAATAAGGGATTTAAGACCAATGTATGCAGTATATCAGCACGTGTGTTCTGCAGACATCACACCTGGGAACGGGAGCAGATCAGCGACGAGTTTCACTGCAGTTACAAGGCTATATGTTTAAAGTCGAGGATACATTCCCAGCCAGTGCTGAAATAATTCGTAATAAAACATGAGGGATAGGAACAAAGGAGCGCTAAATTTTAGAGATGAAACGTATTTGGCTGCACTAACACTATTTCATCTCATGAATTTACGACCAAACACACGGTGCAGTGGCTTTATCACGAGGAAAATGCACGCGGTGCCGTTGTTGTACCAAGAGGAAAATGCTCGCGATGCCGTTGTTGTACCAAGAGGAAAATGCGATGCCGTTGTTGTACCAAGAGGAAAATGCTCGCGATGCCGTTGTTGTACCAAGAGGAAAATGCTCGCGATGCCGTTGTTGTACCAGGAGGAAAATGCTCGCGATGCCGTTGTTGGAGCAAGAGGAAAATGCTCGCGATGCCGTTGTTGTACCAAGAGGAAAATGCTCGCGATGCCGTTGTTGGAGCAAGAGGAAAATGCTCGCGATGCCGTTGTTGTACCAAGAAGAAAAAGACTCGCTAGAAGCCGTATGGATTGATCACGATGTGGAACACGAGCAGCGGAAGGCAATCAAATAAAAGCTCGCCTCGGACGGCTTCAAGCAAACAGCACGCGATGCGTGACGACCAAACCAAGCCTCAGACGCTGTAGCTCGCGATTGTTTACTTCACGCAATTAATTCTGAATAAAGGCAACAATTTAAAAATAACGCGCATATACAATAACTAATTTGTACGTTTGACATTCAAACAAATATACAAGATGTACACTAAAAGACGTAAAATAGTTTTGAAAATTCTTGGTTGAAATATCAGGCTGGTAATTTCACAAACAGGCTCACATTTTGCAAAATTATACAAGCTTCACAAAAATACCCAAATTTACAAATTTTGGAAATTTTAAAGTCCTTTACAAAGTAGACAAAGTCGTTCAAAGTATGAATAAATGTTCGCTTTTGCACTCGCATTGGTCTTAAATGAACATTCGCAAATTAAACTCCAGACTGAAGGCCACGAACAGATAAAACACTAAGAAAAATGAATGGATCAAATCGTTCAAATGGTGACGCTTTCTGCTTGTACCACTGATACGTCATTTTTCCGGGCCAAATTGGTCAAAATGATCCACACACAAGAGCATAAAGTTAATCATTATTCGGACAAAGCATCACTTATTTCTCTGAGGAGTTGAGGGCGCGTAAATGAGCGCTTTAAAAGCGCAGCGTAGACCTTCGACCTGCGCGGCAGATGGTGTCTGACCCCAGCCAGCTGGTGCTATGGGGAACATGCGCAGTAAAACATGACTGCGGGTCACGGGGAGCATGAGCACTAGAACATGACTGCGGGTCATGGGGAACATGAACACTAGAACATGACTGCGGGTCACGGGGAACATGAACACTAGAACATGACTGCGGGTCACGGGGAACATGAGCAATGAAACATGACTGCGGGTCACGGGNTCGTTGTTTACTTAGACCTTTACTATTTCATATTTGATCTAGTGCTCCTTCAACAACAAAAAAAACATTTAACACGTTGACTACGATTGCTGCATCTTGTACTATTATTTCACTTTTTGTACAGTTTTTAAACAGGGTTGCCAGGCGGTCATTTTTCCGGACAAATTCCGCGATTTAGTTTTTCTCAATTTCCGTTTGCCGGCTAAAATTTATGATAGTGGTACTTCCTAATTAAATTTCAAATACTGCAAAAAGAAAATAAATAGAATTTTTATAGCGAAACCTACAAATAAACTAGTATATATTGAGTTATCGGCCATTTTTAGCCCTCTTTGTTCTCGGATTTGGCCGTATTTTTGTCAACCTGAATTATGTACCACTACGTCCTGGAGAAATACATTTCGTGGTACGCATATGTACCACTTCGGAGTCAACGTGTTAAGCTGTCACGAATGAGAAGACAGATGGACCAGCAGTCACGTAGCGTCCCTGGAGCACCGGCCGTACCGTTACACGCCCCAACCTCCCCACACACACCACCACTCACGCGCAATATATATTAGTATTTCACATACTTTTCTGCACGCAAATGTTTTGAATGCATCAACATTTTCAGCAAAAAAGAATGTTAAATACATAATCATTTTCACTATTTGACCATTTTCAAAAAGTAAGAATGTTGAATACATATTCATTTTCAGTATACCGTATAACCATTTTCAGCATATAAGAATGTTAAATACATTATCATTTCAGAACATAACCATTTTCGGTATGTAAATATTTTCAGTACGTAAACATTTATAGTAGGTACGTTGGCATTTTTAGTTCATAATCAATTTTCAGTACACACCATTTCCAGTAGTTTAATTTCATCACCACACACATTTATAGGCCCTCTAAATGTCAATACTTTACAATGGAGTGTACATAAACACATCGCTGCTGCAGTGCTGATACATGCATACACCAGGCCGCTGATATTCAAACTTGATAGTAAACGTATAGCGGCCGATTTCCAATCTGCTATTGGTGGGTTTCGCTTAAAAAGCCATCAGTGATTGGCTGACGAAATTAGAAATTCGAACCCATTTTCGGTAGTAAAATACCTGCGCCCTCCATTACCCCATGCAGGTTAAAGGCTCATAACTTAGGAGGTCACAACTCGAATTGCAGTAGCGAAGTCAACAAACGTACACTCAGAAAAAATGGGTCACATTGTACAACTAACGACATCTTTTTGCACGCAGCATTGATACACATTATTATCGGGTCAGAGGGAGTCTGTTTGACCAACACTTGGCAAAAAATGCATCGCTTTCCGTACAAATTTTCACTCATTTCAGCGAGCGTGAGTATCTGTGCAGGCGGGTAATCACGCAGCCAGTGTACACAACAGGGCCAATAACCCCAACCTCCCCAACCCTGTGCCTCGAGGAGAACCGGCAATTGCTGGTAATTGAAGCCTTGCCCTAAGCTTCACGTCCCCCTCCAGCCCAATAGCCTTCTACATCCGTACCTTTAACATCTATAGGCTAAGAAACACTTGACACTTTGTTTTCAACAACTCCCAATTTACCAACTACTATATTACTGTCGGCCTGCCAGACTCGATTTTTCTATGTTCGAACTATTTTAGTTTCAACAACTTCCAATTCACCGACAACTATACAGAACTATACAAAAAACAACGGCATGCCTGAATAGGTTTTTCGAAGTCCGAACTATTAAACAAATAACATCTTCTTGAAGGAGAAATGTTATGATTCATCGTGAAGTGAGGAAATTATATGATGAAAGGAGAGGAAATATTTCTGACCAGTAACCAGGTGTAATTATTTCAGGAAGTTACTAAAAAAAATATGCTCTGCTTATTTGCCGAGAGTAGATAAATAACTGTATCTAATGATAGATGGAACTGAGGGTCAAGCCATGCATTCCCATTCTAACACAACAAAGAAATCTCCATAGTATAACACATTACTATTCCAACACTACCTACAAAGAAATCTTCATAGTATAACACGTTACCATTCTAACACTACAAAGAAATCTTCATAGTATAACACGCTACCATTCTAACACTACAAAGAAATCTTCATAGTATAACACGTTACCATTCTAACACTACAAAGAAATCTTCATAGTATAACACGTTACTACTCTAACACTACAAAGAAATCTTCATAGTATAACCAACACGTTACTATTCTAACACGACAAAGAAATCTCCATAGTATAACACGTTACCATTCCAACACTATACAAACACTAGAAATCTTCATAGTATAACACGTTACCATTCCAACACTACAAACACTAGAAATCTCCATAGTGTAACACGTTACCATTCTAACACTACGAACACTAGAAATCTCCATAGTATTACACGCTATAACACGTTTCCATTCTAACACTACCAACACTAGAAATGTTCATAGTATAACACGTTAATACCGTATAGGTATTACAACGTTGATGCGTACACATATCCTTTTATTATTAGTAACAAACGCATATCCTATCATTCAAAAATCAAGAAAACACGAAGAAATAATCATTTTCATCCACCAAAGAATGTGAAGTCACGATGAGCCAGCACTGAATTCCTAAACTTTACATCCGACAAAGTTATCGGATAACGTAGGCGCTGATAAAAATCAATGAAGTAGGTTCTAATAATACAGCTCAGGATGGCAGCAGCGTACGCTGATATGAAGAGCCTTCAAACCCAGCACCGCTATCATTACATACAAAGAACACACACGGTAATTGTACAATTACAGGCAGAAGAGACCTGTGAAGAAAAATTCTTCACTTGAGTAACATGGGGATGGTTCTTTCCAGCGCAAACTGAGCATTACAGCAAAGTTTCCAAAACTAGGCCACTTGCCACCACTAAAGTCTCCAACATGAATCCTTGTATGAACAAAATAATGTTTTTCTAACATCTTTTTAGCATTAACAACACTGGAGGCAAACTGAGCAACTTTCAGAAGTGGCTTCTGATATGTGCAGTCAGGAGAAAATATAGAAAGTCATTTCTGAGCCCGCATGAATAGGAAAGTGCACTGCAAATCACGAACGTAAAAGTACTTCGAGCGCTCTACTGTCACACATCCGCCCACTAACATAGTCACAGAGACACTGAAGTCTGAACTAGACGGCACTGATGCAGGCACAGCACACAGCTGTCAGCTCACACTTATCACCAACTGTACGCGGACCTCTTATCTTAAGCAATTAGTAATGTAAAAGAGAGCTTATGTCAGTAGTGATGAGCCTGAATCACTTATACCACATGAATCACTGAGTACTACATCATGAATCACTGAGTACTACATCATGAATCACTGAGTACTACATCATGAATCACTGAGTACTACATCATGAATCACTGATACCACAGAGCAAGTAACCAGCACCCAATGAATGACGCAGGAAATTAAATTAGCTATAAAGACAATATCAAAAATTGATTTCTCAAAATTAATTAGAAAATAATGAGAAAAAAAAAACAAAATACACGAGACGAAAACGTGAACGGAATAATGCAACTAATTCAACGGAAACTCTAAAAAATTTCAGGCAAGATTCGATTGTACTCGGTCCCGAGTCATTAATACCTACTGCTTAAACACTCAAATATATCAGTATTTAGAGTTAACTCATCATTTATAGAGGGTATATTTTTTTTATTCCTATCGATCGGATTTTCATGTAAATATTACAAGGCAATATACCCACATGGATATATTACTAGCATAACGAATACATTAATTAACAACAGCAGATTGATCACAGATCTTGATTTATATGTTGAGTCATTAATTGCAATAGACACATTATTCCATTAATTTAACATGGACGAAGGATGCAGTGCGATGGACATTCCATTCATTTTACATGGACGAAGGATGCAGTGCGATGGACATACATTATTCCATTCATTTAACATGGACGAAGGATGCAGCGCGATGGACATATGTACATTATTCCATTCATTCAACATCGACAAAGAATGTAGTCTTGCAGAAGACACAGGATGCACGAGCATCGCAACTCAGAAGGTTTATTACATGAAATGGGTAGAATATCCGGCTCAAAATGCAAATAAAAATTATGCACATGATGTGACGCGACTTGATCGATGGTAGCGTAAGCAGCAAACCGATGATAGCGTGTACGCAGCAAACCGATGATAGCGTACCAAAGGTTATCTAGATATTTCTTTCAGTAAACAGAACTTAACGAGTGCATTTCGATCTAAAAATGTAATCTATAATTGAGAACTTGAACTACATTTTTTTGAAAATCTCATCTTTTGAAAATTCACCTGTGTTGTCCAGGTTTATAATGGACGGATACAAATCAATCTCATCTTTTGAAAATTCACCTGTGTTTTCCATGTTTATTATGGACGGATGCAAATCAAGACAAGGTTTAGTAATCGCTGCTGACGTGTAAAAAAAATCACGTGACGGCAGCGGAAGTGAACGACGTAACACTGATTAACTTCTGTCTCTTATACACATCTAGATGTGTATAAGAGACAGGTGTACACANCCGACGGTGCATCCTTTCAGCCCAGGAGCTCATAGCACTGCTCCTGCACCCTCTACTGCATGGGTCACCACGCGCACCTAGGAGCCTTATTACTTCTCAAATAATTTAAAACCAAAGCAAAATTCACAGTAAATTCACCATTGCTTCATCAAAGACGTTTCGCCTCTACTGCATGGATCACCACCCGCACCTAGGAGTCTTATTACTTCTCATATAATTTAAAACCAAAGCAAAATTCACAGTAAATTCACCATTGCTTCATCAAAGACGTTTCGCCTCTACTGCATGGGTCACCACGCGCACCTAGAAGCCTTATTACTTCTCAAATAATTTAAAACCAAAACAAAATTCACAGTGAATTCACCATTGCTTCATCAAAGACGTTCCGCCTCTACTGCTTGGGTCACCACGCGCACCTAGGAGCCTTATTACTTCTCAAATAATTTAAAACCAAAGCAAAACTCGCAGTGAATTTACCATAGCTTCATCAAAGACGTTTCGCCTCTACTGCATGGGTAACCACGCGCACCTATGAGCCTTATTACTTCGTGAAGAATTTAAAACAAAAGCAAAACTCCCAGTGAATTCACCATTGCTTCATCAAAGACGTTTCGCCTCTACTGCATGGGTCACCACGCGCACCCTAGGAGCCTTATTACCTTGTAAAGAATTTAAAACAAAAGCAAAACTCGCAGTGAATTCACCATAGCTTCATCAAAGACGTTTCGGAGACCAGCTCCATCACCAGTTCACTAAACGGAATGTTAAGCAGGCTAATAATATTAGCTCAGTGAATTCACCATAGCTTCATCAAAGACGTTTCGGAGACCAGCTCCATCACCAGTTCACTAAACGGAATGTTAAGCAGACTAATAATATTAGCTCTTGGTTCTCTCGTTAGCTGAGATGGGATGACAGCCAAGCACAGTTATAGTGCATTGGTATACACACGTGCTGCCTTATCTTTTTATCTTCATCCACTATACTTCATTAAGTAAATAGTTACAGTTATGTACAGCCTTCTTCAGACTATGACCACTTGCACATATTCTCACCAGGCCATTTTCTTAACATTTTCTCTTAATATTGTATTCATTCAGGTATTCAACAGCATTAGTCACTGCCTACATCTTTTCATCTCAAATTTTTGTTTCTTAAAAAGTTCAGCCAATCACATTCACCTTTAAAACATCATTTCAGTCACCACACACAAATTGAATAGGACGTCTTCTCTTCATTTGTTCTATTTTTAGGAAATGAGTATCAATTGAATGTGGATCTAATCCATGTAAAAATACATTTAGCACTGTTACACACACAGAAATTAATTAATTCCATTCTGGTACTTGTAACTTCACTCCATTTCTCAATAAGAGATTAAAAATCAATATTTATTAGATTCAAATTTTGCTAGGTGCACCTTTTTATGCAAGGAATGTCTCATGGTACCAATAAGGTATTTTATTTTCTGTCGTGACTTTGTCAAGCCACACATTTGAAGACACCGTTGAAAAGATGAATGTTTCAAGTTCTGCGTACACACAAAACAGAGTCTATCTTAGTGATGAACATTTTCTGTGATAAGTATTTCTTTTCAACATAACTTCTGTCCACAGTGAAAGATCCCTCCATTTGCCGCAAACATAATTTTGAGCGTGGGTACTCAAAATGAGATATTTGTGGTGATTTGAAACAGAAAATGGCTCAGGGTCAGAGATCTGCCTCAATGTGTTAATAATATTTTTTAATAGCAATATGGGCAACAGAAAAACAAAAAATATATAAATAAATTTGAAGAAACTGAAAAAATATTCAAATGGAGAAAATTTAAATCTTTTTCATATAAAAGTGATTTATTATTTGCCTCAAATGGGTATGCTAATATGAAGCACTTTTTACAACTAATTTAAAGACAAGTTCCACATTAAGACCAATAAAAAAAATTAATGGTAGCTATAGTACAATGAAGACTCTTTCTTCAGTTATTATTGCAACCAATGAAGAGACAGAATTCAAGTCAAAATGAAAAAGTCAATGGACGAGCTGGGTTGAATGGTTGAGTTGCCATGTTAGGATTCATTGGTCCACCATTCCCTCTCTGAAAAATAAGTTGGTCAATGGATAAATATTTATGTAAATATCGATGGCATCTAAATATTATTGGTATGATGAATATTGACATTTTCATTATCACAATTTTTAAAAATAATATAATATTTGTATAATATGAAACACATTCAAATCAACATACGTATACCTATTAGTGGAAATTTAATCAGAGAACTATTCATTCTGTTTACATATATACTTACAGTACATGATAGAAGGAGATGTTATAATATCAAGTAGCTGGAACCCAAGTAAGGAAAACTTGATCAATCTATGATATAAAATACTTTGCATGGAATATACAAAGAGATGACCAACTAAAGTCCTCTATTAGCAAGGTTTTGGTGTCAGATTGAAGACTATAAAGACAGACCATCTGGGCTACAGCAGAGCGTTGGAAGTCAATTCCACTAACACACTACACTAATGCCTAGTATCAACTGGAAAATTAAAGAACAAGACCATTATACATATGCTCATGAGCATCATCCAATTATATACATGTTTTATAGATATAGGTATATAACATCTTGTTCACTAATAGACCAATTAGCATATAATCACTAAACTTTAAAGCCTTATCAATAGTCTTCCCTTTCAATAAAATTCTAGGGTACAGTTAAACAGGGCAATAAGGGACAATTATGTGCATTTTTTGTTAATAACTTCTTACAATGAAATGTTTCATAAACAAATTTAGGCTCATTTTAAATGTTTTTGCAAGGGCTATCACATGGCATCTCCAAAAAAATTCAATATGCTATTCATAAGGTGTCAGGTGCAAAAGAAAAGCATCCCAAATTACCCCTGGGAACAGGGTAATTTGGGACACTTGAAATAAAACTCAATTATAAAATGCTTCGAGCATTTATTAATACAGCAAATATTTTTTTACAACAGACCTTAACAGACGTACATTTTCAAAATATCACTTTTAAACATTTTTTCCACAATTTTCTAGAGCTAGTAAATGTAAGTATGATTTCTTGACTTCCTTTATGCTACAAAGACAGGAAAAATGTTGAAGTTTACACCACTATTTTTAGTTTTGCAATATTTCAATTAGTTTTGCTGCTATAACACTTTTATGCCATGTCGGAGGACTGTCCCAATATCCCACGCCTGTTTTTTATTACCCCTTTTGACAGTATTAAAAATTAATGTGCTCTTAAAAATGCTAAAATCTTCTAAAATAATGGCAAAAATGAGTCAATTTCATTTTGTGTGGTTAAAAATGCTAAAATCTTCTAAAATAATGACAAAAATGAGTTGGTTTCATTTTGTGTGGTATCAAAAACTTTGTAGGTATTCTTGAAAATGTGAGACTTTTCTGAAATGGTTGGCATAGTTTTTTTATATTTTAGAAGAAATTTATTGTTAAAATGGTTAAGTTGAACTTGAAAATAAGCAACAAGTGAAGAGCATTGAGAACGGTGTCATAGAGATCTCAGCAGATTGCATGATGTCAGAAAAGTGGCAGCTTCTCATAAGCTCCTATTTGGAATAGTGGAGAAGGGTTTATGGTGGTAGGACTTCCAACCATTTTGTTATATAAATCTGAGTTGTGACTTGTTAGTATATATTATATAACTATCCAGAATTCCACACTATTATATATAACTGTCCAGAATTCCACACTATTTGCGACAAATTTTCCAGTTTGGATCCTACTTTCCAAGCCATTACGAAAGCTTCCCCCCAATATTTGGAGGAGCAATTTTCCCTCGTCTATTGTTAACAAAAAAGCACAATAAAGCCAAAACATTTAAAAAGTAACCGAATATTACACTTTAGAGCTATCACAGAATACAGGATGAAATTCTAAAAATTAAGGTTATTATTTTTAATCCACCTCCACCACTTTTTTGATACAAAAGTTTTAGCTATGATAGAAAGGACAAAAATAGGAGATTATGAGGGATTAAAGTTACACTTGAAAGAATTGAGAATGAAGGTTGCAATACATCAAGATTTTAATTAGACTAAATATTAATTGATTAGCAATTTGTTTCTAAGTCAAACACAACAAATTAATATATATGAATTAATAATAAATCACACCACCAATAAGAGTTGAACATGATGCACCGCAAAGCTATTTTGCGGGAGCAAAATCTCATATGGGTTCACTCAGAGAAAGCTAATGAGCAACTGCCTTTGACAGTTGGCAGTGCCGATGCTGCTTCCAGGAATATGACATTGCAACCATAACATTACGGTATGCAAGTACTGTAGTATTACGGTTATGGTATTTACCATAAGTATTACAGTAGTTTCACAAATGTATGTATTCAAGATCAGATTCTGCAATAGAAGCAACATTTGCATTCTTATTTTTAAATGGGATTAATGAAATAACTATCAAATCCATTCTTTGTCATTCAATTTGGGATATGTATGAATGGCAATTTTACCTTCATCCTATAAGGCTCATTTTTAACAGCTGCAGCTGTAGAATCAAATTGAATTAAAATAAATAAACTGACATGAAATCTTATGAATTTGTTTTAATTATTTAATACACCACATGGTGCATGCCATGGAAATAAATTATATTGAAAAAATGCTTATATATAAATTTTAATTAAATTTTCAAATTAAAAATTCATTTTTATTAAATTAAATTGAATTTTTTCATACACCACATGGTACATGCCTAAGCTCAATGATTTACATAATGCAATAATTGCCCTGTTTTAAACAACAAACATTTACTAAAAGACACGAGACAATCAGAAACTCACAATGGGAGACAAAATCATTCAAAATTTGAAGTGAAGATATTGAGACAATATGACATAATAGGGCAAAAAGATAAAAAAATTCATATCCGGAAGCGTATCAATAGATGTTTAAATTTTGAAACAACTTTTCATCATTAAATCTCAGTGTGGAATGAAGATCAAATCTATTTATTGTGAAATCAAACTTGA
>NW_025939257.1:0-336 GCF_000764305.2 Hyalella azteca | reverse complement strand
TGTAAAATATCTCCAGATTTATATTAAATGATCAACAAATTAAAAGCTTTTAAAGCCTGGCGTCTGCGGAGCAACGTAAGGGGCGAGCTGGACGAACAGGTACGTTGTGCGCTCGTAACTTCTGTGTTACCTGTAAAATATCTCCAGCTTTATATTAAATGATCTACAAATTAATGGAGTTAAATATTGCAGTTAATGCTTTAATATGATACTAATATTTTAATAATTGTAGCATTCGCCCTCAATAACTACTCATGAGATGCCAAAACCATCTGTAGGTTATCTTTGCCAAGTCTCTATTGCCCTTCCCTTGTTATTATCTTCACCAAACCTCTA